>NC_045428.1:594436836-594547439 GCF_902635505.1 Sarcophilus harrisii
GCTAATGTGTCTCTGAATCACACTGGAACCTATACCTGTAATGCATCTAACTCTGTCACTGGCTTGTCTAGCAGCAAAGACATCAATATCACAGTCTCTGATAAGTAGCTGCAGGCCCTCGACTTTGAGTCTGCCTTTTCTTGGCCTTCTCTAGCATGGACAATGCAAAGAGAAATGACGTTCTGCCCTCCTGGGTACCAAGGCACTATGTGTTGTGGTGGAAAGGGGCTCTGAGCTCAGACTCAGGAAACTGGAGCTAGAATCTTGACTCTGCTTTCCATCCCCTGTGCACCCTCAGGTGTCCCTCTTGCTTTCTGAGATTCAGATTCTGCATCTGAACAATTGGATAATCTTTCACCTCCCATATCACAGAATTCTGTGTGGAGAAAGTGCTTTTTACATTTTAGGTTCAAAAAGAAGTGAGCTGTTGCTGTCGGTGGTGGTGATGATGAGGCTGTTGTTCTGTCCCATTTTTCTTCCAATTTCTAGAGCCACAGTTTCAGTGACTGCCCTTGGACCTATAGTCTTACCTTCAATCTATTTCACTCAATGTTATGAGGTCAAATAATAAATTAGAATGTAAGCTTTGAGAATGTTGTGGGACTGGTTCTAATCCCCTTTTGCAGGGAAATGCAGATGGTGAAGAGGAAAATTAATATTATCTCTGTTGATACAGAAAAACTCACCTCTGCATCCATATGGTTCTTCTGTGACATGAAATAGCACACAGGTGCATGCCTGATGTCAGACTGGGCTCTGGTCCAGGTAAAGGTAGAATTAACTCTGCATCAGGTAGCCGACTCTGGCATGTCACCCTTGCCTCAGTTCCCTTGTCTGTTAGCTCCCTTAGCACTCCACGCAATCTCTGTGGACAGTGGCTTCTGGCAGGATACTGTGTCTCAATCATGTGTACAAGATGGCAGACCTTTGCATTACTAGTCACACTAATGGGAAGTGTGTGTCTTCTGTGTCTTCAGAGTTTCTTTTTCCTTTTCAGTCCAGTTAACAACTCACAAAATTCATAGAGGTTTTTGGTTATAAAACCACAATTTCTGTCCCAGACACTGGGGGAGCGGATGCAATGGAAAGCAGGAGAGAGAGGTATAACAGTGGGCTGTGAACATGAGCTTGAGCAAGCAGCAGTATACAGCAAAGAGGGGGGATGACATTTTCTTGGCCTAAATCTGAACATAAACATCAGTATGGTCCACATAGTAATCTGATTTTTAAATGGAATATTATCTTTGTGTTCTTATATTTTTATTGGTCTTGTTACATTATAATCTGGTTGAGACTGCACTCGAGTATTGGAGTTGTATATTTGATGCCTGTGGCCTAAATTACCTTTTTCTTAATTTAGTTTTTTTCAATTAATCAAAATCCAATTTCTCTACCTTCTCCTTCTTGCCCACACCACTAAAGAAAAAGAAAATTCTTGTGACAAATATGGATAAACAAGCAAAACTAATTCCTATATTGGCTATACCCAAAAAAAAATCCCTACCAGTACATATCCTGAGTTCACCATCTTTGTGTAAGAAGTAATGGTCTAACGTCACTGAGTATCTTTGGGAATCCTGATAGGTCACTTCTTTGATTAGAATCTGAAGAGTTTCCAAGAACTTTGCCTCTGCGGCATTATAATGATTGCATGAACTATCCTTTGCTTCTACTCACTCAATTCTGCATCAGTTCATACAAATCTGAGTTTTCTCTTCTTGATCTTGTCCTAATAGATGTTCTTATCAATGACTTGGGTTAAATGAGATTATATGTAAGGAGCTATGTAAATGGTAACTCTTATTCTAGTAATCATTCAACTGAAAGCATAATTTTGAAAATTGAGAAAGAAAAGATAAACGGAAAAAGCTAAGAGGACAGTAACTATATGCAGGGTAAATTAGGATCCAGAAGCATCTCAGCACGGTGGCTCTGTGAATGAAAGGGATCAGATGAAAATTATTAGAATCAGACAGGTCCTGCCCCTTGAGCCCAAAAAGACCAAAGCATAGGTAACCATGGGTCCAGATGGGGAAATTACTGATCACCAAATCATAGGAAAAATAATTAAACTAAGTAAGAATGGTTGACTCAGAGAAGGGAATATTGAGGCCAGATACCCTATCTGATTTTTGAATACAATATTAGGTTGCCTAAAAAGAGAACACACTCCCATGGATCATTACAGAAACTCAGAATCCAATGGTCTTCTGAAGAAGACCAGTGAAGTATGAGTGAATTGTAAGTTTAATACTTGAATCAATGGGATGATGAGGCAACCAAACACTCTGAAGCAATTACAGTATTTTCACTTCAAAGAATAAGGAAAAAACAGTCCTTCTGGACTATCCAATGGCACGTGGAGTACTGTATTTGGGTCTAGATTTGCTGAAGTTTGTAAAGGAGTTATTGATACACTGAAGAACATCCACAAAAAGACAGCTAGGGTTGTGGAAAGTTCTGGGGCCATACAATGTACTGTTCTTACCTGTGGGAACCCAGCCCTGGGGACTCAATTTTCTTAGAATAAGGAAATAAGAGAATGCATTAGATGTGGGGAAGGTCCTTCTGAATAGAGATCCAGGATCCTCTGATGTTTGCAGCCCTGAACATTCAGGAGCCTGGTCTGAGAAATGCAGATAAGCAACTTTGAGCAACAAGGGAATAAGCTCAGGTGCTGGAATAGGGAGCAGGAATGCGTCTCCTTTTGTGCCAAAGAGCCCTGGGACAGTCAGGTGGTGGATTTCAGGCATCCCTTCTCACAAGGATGCTTTTAAATCCAGAAAATAAAAGCCATAGGACATAAAAGAAAACTATTCTACTTTAATAGTTATCAAAACATTTTTTTAAAGATCCCACATTAAGAATTCCTGGAATAGAATGAGATAATTGATGAAAGGAAGGAAGAAACCTCAGTGCACAAGGAAGGCACTGGGCCTGGATTAAGAAAAAAACTAGGGTTCAAATGTGGTCTTAATAACAATAGCCCCTACCTCCCAAGGTTCTTGAGAGGATGAAATTAGATAATACAGCATTTCACAGAGTGCTGGCCAATAACAATAATCATAATAATGTGAATAATAGCATTTATATAGCACATAACACATGCCTGGCATGTAGCAGGCACTTCATTGATGCTGTTCCCTCCTCCCATTTCCAACTTAGTCATTAGATTATGCATGTCCCAAAACCAGTCTCAGGGAGGGGATAACTCAGGACCCAGCTCTCCCTCCCCTGGGCTTCCTTCTCACCTTCCTTACTAGCATAACCACTGAACCAGGGAGCATCTCCTTACCCATGGATCATCGTTGCATGTCTCTAATGCAAGTGCTTGGGCTTTGAGTGGTTTTTTGTCATGAAACATGACCTGGTGAAGACACAAGCCAATCACTCACACAGCTCTCTTTGTCTCTCTATAGAAAGAACAACTAAACCTAACCTCACGGTCAACAGAATCAACATCACAGAGAATGACACTTTGGTCTTCACATGTGGCGCAGAACAGGCAGGAGTGGACATTCTGTGGTTCTTCAATAACAAGTCCCTGATTCTCAATGAGAGGATGAAGCTGTCCATGAATAACCGGACCCTCACCATCCTGTCTGTGAAGAGGGAGGACATTGGGTTCTATGAATGCGAAATCCGGAATCCAATTAATTTCAACAGAAGTGACCCCATTACCCTGACTGTGAACTGAGTGACTCTGAGTATCCTCCCTCTCCAGTCCTTTCCCCAGCAGTGATTCACATCTCTTCTCTTCTCTTCTTTACACAGATGGACCAGACTACATCACGTTTGTTCCAAACCCCGAGAAAGGAGAGATTGAGGTCAAATTCAAAGGCTCACTGACGTTAGAGTGCTGTGTTGAGTCTTACCCACCAGCCCAGTATAGATGGCAAGTCAATGGCACGGTAAACCCTGCCTTCTCTAATAATACCTATGTCATCAAAAATGCAACTTGGGAAGATTCAGGAAAGTATACATGTCAGGCAAAGAACAATGTGACCAACTTGTCAGTCTCTAAGAGTATCACACTTAAGGTGGTTGGTAAGTGTTCTCTCTCTTCCCTCAGAGACAAAAGTTTTAGGGGCTGGTCAAAGATGGGGGTCAGGAATAGGTTCTCAGGCTTATTAAGGAAGGCAGGTTTTCCTTCCTTTCCTTCCTTAATAAGGTAGGTTTTCACAATGAATTGCCAGAAGATACATAAAAAAAGAACCTGATTCCAGGGAATGTGGTCAGCCTGGCAAGGTGTGTCAGTTCATTTACAGCAATTTTGGCATTGATAAAAATGGAGACCAATCGCCAAATTGTAATATACAATACAGGTTCATTCATCATTTGATCCACATTTAGCTACAAACTTTCTACAGAGCACTGTGCTAGGCCCAGAGGGAAATATAAAACAGTTATCTAACATTCCATTACCAATTTCAGGAACCTTAAAATCTACAAGAAGGACCAGACACTAAAGACCGGTAATTGATAGACAATATTACATGATATACATACTTAGACTATGGCTACAAACTAAAGTGTTGTAGGAGAGCTCAGATAGGAAAGACCATTCCAGCTGGGGAACTGGTCAAAAATCAAGTCAGGTTTCATAAAAGAGCTATCACTTGATTTGTGTTTTAAAGAGTGTGGAGGAGTTCAACAAATCAAAGGGGAAAATGTTCTATTTCCATGGAGAAATATCTTGAGTCAAGGTTCAGAGGTGGGACCGTACACTATGTGTCTGAGTGGTAAATGTAGAACAATGCAACCTGAGCAGATAATACATGGCCAGAAGAATATTAAAGAGTACTGCTGCCATTTTGTGAAAAGTCTTGAATGCTAGACTAAGACTACCAAAGGTGACCTAGTACTTAATAGGGAGTTCCTGAAGTCTAATTAACAGAGAAGAACAGGTGGTCAAACATATCTGGTTGGTATGTCATTCATCAGCACTGGATAGATTAGTAAAACTGATTCATAGGTGAGAGTTTTTTTTTTTAATGTGACCATTGTCACATCTCTAGTTCATTTATAACTTTGTCCAAATAACCTGGATGTAAAAATCTGAGGAATCTAAAGTTCCTTTTTCAGCCCCTCAGTTCCAGGCAACAGCTCCCAGTTAATGAAAATAATGAAAAATAGATGAAAATAAAGGAAATAAAGCTGTTAGTGATCAGGAGTCATTATACAAATGCTTTTATAAAATACTTTGTCATTAAGAAATCAGACAATGGGACTCCCAGCCAAGATGGCAGAGAGGAGGCACACAGCTGTGTAAGCTCCGCAGTTTCTCTCAGAATTCATTTCATGACAAGCCTCTGAATTAATGCTTGACTGAATAAAAAAACACAAATAATTACCAAAGGAGAAGACATCCTTGAAATTCACCAGGAAAGGTCTGCTTGTGCCTCGAGAGTGGGGATGGTTTTTAGATTGGGGGCAGGCTGAGGGCAGGTGCAGCAAGAGTAAGAGTGCAGTGGCAGCCTGCTAAGTTTGTAGACTGAGAGGGGTGAGGTGTGATCTCAACTGTCTCTGTGGGGAGAGCTTTGCTACAAGATTGGGATACTTTGCCCTGGCAGCAAGCCAGCAGACAAGCAGAGAAGGTAAAAAACACAGGGGGTGAAGAATACAACCCCGAATAACTGGAATCTCTCTGGGACCTGGCTACCCCTCCTCCACAGTGTCTAGCATGCCTCAGAGTCTCAAGCCCAGGTGCAAACAGCCATTTGTCCGTTAGGGGCCTCCCTGCTGTTCCCTGCAGTCTGTGAGGAAGCCCGAAACCACCCAGCCCAAAAAGAAAGGATTTTTTTTGGGGGTTTTTTTTCTCTGTATGTCTTTATTCTTCTTAAAAATGTGCAAAAATTTAAGGGACCTTAACCATGAACAGTTTATACAGAAAAGAGCAGACTAAACCCCTGAGGAGACTAAAAGAGACTGTCCCAGGTGAACCCCAAAGAAGGAGATCATCTGTTCCTCCAAAGATGAATCCAATAAGAAATTAAAAAGGCCCCCAACAGAGCTAGAAGAAAAATGGGAAAAGGAAAGGAGGCTTCAAGAGGTCTGAGAAGTCATCCCACCATTTAAAGACAGAGTGGAAAAGAAACCAAACTTGAAAAAATAGGATTAGTAACGAAACAGAAAAAGCTCTAAAAAAAAAATTTATGAAATGGAAAAATTCCATAGAACAAATCAACCACTTAAAAAAACTCAATTGGACAATTAGAAAAGATATTTTAAAAAAGTGAGAAGAAAATATCATGAAAATCAGAATTAACAAATGGAATTGAAGACTGAGGAGACAAAAGAATCAGGCAAGCAAAACCAAAACAATGGAAAATGGAAATACCCCTTGGGAAAACAAAGTCCAAAGATCCAGGAGACAATCTCAGAATTATTGGACCAGAAAAAATATGATAAAAAAAGAGCCGACACATTTTCCAGGAAATTATCAAAGAAACTCCCCAGATGTCATAGAAACAGAGGCGAATGACATTGAAAGAATTCATTGATCACCCATGAAAGGGATCCCAAAATCAAAACACCAAGAAAATAGTGGCCAAAATGACAGAACCCTGAGGAAGGAAAAATAACAAGGGCTAGAAAAACCCAATTCAAAATAGAGGAGTCACAAAAGGATTACCCAGGATCAGCATCATCCACATTAAAAGATCAAGGGCCTTAAATAATTCCAAAAGGCATGAACCAAACCAAAAATAACTTTTTAAGCCAGAAGAGCATCTTTTTCCAGGGAAGAAGATGATCATTCAAAAAAACAAATTTCAATTTATTTTTGATGAAAACCAAACTTAACAAAAAGTTTGATCTACAAATATAGAACTGAAGAGAAACCCAAAAGTAAAGAAACTTGGGAACAATATTTCCTTTAAAGATGTATAAAGAATACATGTATACCTTGTTCTAGAAACAGAGGGGAAAGGACATTGTACAAGAAAAAGGGAAAGTGGAGGGACTACATCTCATGAAGAGGCAAAGGAAACCTATTATATTAATATTAAGAATGGAGGGGAGGAATATAGTGGGACTTACGCCATCAGAATTGGTTTAAAGAAAATTTTGGACATATTAACTTTGGTGAAACTCCCATTTCATTGAAAAGTGAGAAGGGAAAGAAAAAGGGAAGAAACAAGACAGAAGGAAATGGAAACTGTGAGGAAAAGGAATCAGATAGGGGGAAGAACTCTAATGGGGAAGGATAAAAAGGGATGGCGGAGAAGAAGTGGGCCTAAAGTTTAAATAGGGAGGGGGTAAGGAGGAAAGAAAGGGAAAAAATATAAATAGGGGAACAAGATGGAAGTAATACAGAATTGGTCATTTTAACCATAAATGGAATGGGAAACTCCCCCAGTAAAGAGGGCAGTTAGCAGAATGGATTAAAAAAGAATCCTACAAATGTTTTTACAGAAACACATCTGAAGAGGGATAAATTACAGGATAAAGGTAAAAAGACTCGAGAATCTACTATTCTTCAGGTGAAGTCAAAAAGAGGGGTAGCCATCCGATTTCCCAGATGCAAAGAAAATTGGCCCAATTAAAAGAGATAAAAGGGCACATATCTTGCAAAGGGGATAGATAAGGCAAATCAATATTAAACATGTATGCACCAAGTGGGTAGCATCTAAATTTAAAAAGACAAATTAAGAGAGATGAAAGAAGTAGACAGCAAAACTGTAATAGTGGGAGATCCCAACCTTGCACCTCAGAATTAGATAAACCAAACCACAAAATAAATAAGAAAGAAGTCAAAGAGGTAAATAGAATACTAGAAAAGTTAGATAGATAGATCCTGGAAAACGAAATGGAGACAGGAGTACACTTTCTTTTCAGCAGTTCATGGAACTTATACAAAAATTGACCGTATATTCGGACATAGAAACCTCAAACTCAAATGCAGTAAGGCAGAAATAGTAAATGCATCTTTTCAGACCACAATGCAGTGAAAATTACATTCAACAAAAAGCCAGGGGAAAGTAGATCAAAAAATAATTGGAAACTAAATAATCTCATACTAAAGAATGATTGGGTGAAACAGCAAATCATAGACATAATTAATAACTTCACCCAAGAAAACGACAATAATGAGACGTCATACCAAAATGTGTGAGATGCAGCCAAAGCGATAATAAGGGGAAATTTCACATCTCTAGATAATGCATAAAATAGAGAAAGAGAAGGTCAATGAACTGGGCTTGCAACTAAAAATGTTAGAAAAGGACCAAATTAAAAACCCCCAGTCAAACACTAAACTTGAAATTCTAAAAATAAAAGGAGAGATTAATAAAATTGAAAGTAAAAAAACTATTGAATTAATTAATAAAACTAAGAGTTGGTTCTATGAAAAGACCAACAAAATAGACAAACCCTTAGAAAATTAGATTTAAAAAAAGAAAGAGGAAAATCAAATTGTTAGTCTTAAAAATGAAAAGGGAGAACTCGCCACTAATGAAAAGGAAATTAGAGCAATAATTAGAAGTTACTTTGCCCAATTTTATGCCAATAAATTTGACAACTTAAATGTAATGGAAGAATACCTTCAAAAATATAGCTTGCCCAGATTAACAGAGGAAGAAGTAAATATCCTAAACAGTTTCATCTTAGAAAAAGAAATACAACAAGCTATTAACCAACTCCCTAAGAAAAAGTCCCCAGGACCAGATGGGTTTACATGTGAATTCTACCAGACATTTAAAGAACAATTAACTCCAATGCTATATAAACTATTTGAAAAAATAGGAATTGAAGGAGTCCTACCAAACTCTTTTTACGACACAGACATAGTACTGATACCTAAACAATGTAGGTTGAAAAAGAGAACGAAAATTATAAACCAATCTCCTAATGAATATCGATGCTAAAATCTTGAATAAAATATTAGCAAAAAGATTACAGAAAATCATCCCCAGGATAATATATTATGACCAAGTAGGATTTATACCAGGAATGCAGGGCTGGTTCAATATTATGAAAACTATTAGCATATCAATATATCAATCACCAAACTAACAAAACCATATGATCATCTCAATAGATGCAGAAAAAGCATTTGATAAAATCCAACATCCATTCCTAATAAAAACACTTGCGAGTATAGGAATAAATGGACTTTTCCTTAAAATACTCAGCAGCATATATTTAAAACCATCAGTAAGATTATATGCAATGGGGAAAACTGAACCTTTCCCAGTAAGATCTGGAGGAAGCAAGGTTCCCACTCACCACTGTTATTCAATATTGTATTAGAAACGCTAGCCTCAGCAATAAGAGTCAAGAAAGAGATTAAAGGAATTAGAATAGGCAATGAGGAAACCAAACTATCACTCTTTGCAGATTATATGATGGTATACTTAGAGAACCCCAGAGATTCTACTAAAAAGCTTTTAGAAATAATTCATAACTTTAGCAAAGTTGCAGGATACAAAATAAATCCCCATCAACCTTCAGCATTTTTATACATCATCAACAAAATCCAACAGCAAGAGATACAAAGAGAAATTCCATTCAAAATAACTGTTGACAGCATAAAATATTTAGGAATCTATCTACCAAAGGAAAGTCAGGAATTATATGAGCAAAATTACAAAAAACTTTCCATACAAATAAAATCAGAGTTAAATAATTGGAAAAATATTACATGCTCTTGGATAGGCCAAGCAAATATAATAAAGATGACAATGCTCCCTAAACTCATCTATTTATTTAGTACTATACCAATTAGACTTCCAAGAAAATATTTTAATGATCTAGAAAAATAACAACAAAATTCATATGGAAGAACAAAAGATCAAGAATCTCAAGGGAATTAATGAAAAAAAAATCAAATGAAGGAGGCCTAGCTGTACCTGATCTAAAACCATATAATAAAGCAGCAGTCACCAAAACCATTTGGTATTGGCTAAGAAATAGATTAGTTGATCAGTGGAATAGGTTAGATTCGCAAGACAAAATAGTCAACTATAGCAATCTAGTATTTGACAAAGATCCTAACTGTTGGGATAAGAATTCATTATTTGACAAAAAGTGCTGGAATAACTGGAAATTAGTATGGCAGAAATTACATGCACCCAACCCTTAACAACCCTATACCAAGATAAGATCAAAATGGGTCCATGATTTAGGCATAAAGAAGGAGATTATAAATAAATTAGAGGAACATAGGATAGTCTATCTCTCAGACTTGTGGAGGAGGAAGAAATTTGTGACCAAAGATAAACTAGAGACCATTACCGATCACAAAATAAAAAATTTTGATTACATCAAATTAAAAAGCCTTTGTACAAACAAAACTAATGCAAACAAGATTAGAAGGGAAGCAACAAACTGGGAAAACATCTTCACACTTAAAGGTTCTGATAAAGGCCTCATTTCCAAAATATATAGAGAATTGACTCTCATTTATAAGAAACAAGCCATCTCCAATTGATAAATGTCAAGGATATGAACAGAACTTTCAGATGATGAAATTGCCACATTCAAAACTGTTGCCCTCATATGAAAATTCCAAATCAGTATTGATCGAGAAATGCAAATGAAGACAACTCTGAGATACTACCAACACCTGTCAGATTGGCTAAGATGACAGGAAAAAATAATGATGAATGTTGGAGGGGATGCGAGAAAACTGGGGCACTGATGCATTGTTGGTGGAGCTGTGAACGAATCCAACCATTCTGGAGAGCAGTCTGGAATTATGCCCAAAAAGTTATCAAACTGAGCATAACCTTTGATCCAGCAGTGCTACTACTGGCCTTATACTACAAAGAGATACTACAGAAGGGAAAGGGACCTGTATGTGCCAAAAGGTTTGTGGCAGCCCTGTTTGTAGTGGCTAGAAACTGGAAAAATGAATGGATGCCCATCAATTGGAGAATGTTTGGGTAAACTGTGGTATATGAATGTTATGGAATATTATTGTTCTGTAAGAAATGACCTGCAGGATGAATACAGAGAGGCTTGGAGAGACTTACATGAACTGATGCTAAGTGAAATGAGCCGAACCAGAAGATCATTATATACTTCAACAACGATAGTGTATGAGGATGTATTCTGATAGAAGTGGATTTCTTTGACAAAGAGAAGATCTAACTCAATTCCAACTGATCAATGATGGACAGAAGCAGCTACACCCAAAGAAAGAACACTGGGAAATGAATGCAAACTGTTTGCATTTTATTTTTCTTCCCAGGTTATTTCTACCTTCTAATCCACCTCCTGTGCAACAAGAGAACTGTCTAGTTCTGCACACAATATTGTATCTAGGATATACTGCAACATATTTAAACTATAGAGGACGGCTTGCCATCTGGGGAGGGGTGAGGGAGGGAGGGGAAAAATCGGAACAGAAGTGATGCAAGGATAGTGTTGTAAAATTACCCTGGCATGGTTCTTCAATAAAAAGTTATTTTTAAAAAGAAAAGAAAGAAAAGAAAAAATAGGAAACAAAAAGAAAAAAGAAATCAGACAATGGAGCAAAATTCTAAATTTAAATCAGATTATTCATTCATAAAACATAAAAAGTAAGCAGGAATGATAGATTAGAAAGTAAAAGCCAAATAATGTATTATCAATAAGTAACAAAATTAACCTAGAGAAGATTCATGGAAATTAAAAAAAATAAAACTTTCAGCAAAAAGTATCTTGCTTCAGCTGAAATCAAGCCCCAAACTAAACATTATCTGAGGCAAGTTAGCCACAAAATGAACATGCATTTTATAAAAGTAAATGTTGGGAAGCTGTATTATGGATTAAGGTATTATCAACAACAAGTTACTGCACCAAAAGAAGCCACAATGAATATACATCAAAAGGCACAAAATCCAAAAAAGTAAAGGAAAAGGTAAGCAGATTTTGAAAGAATGAATGAAAATAAAATAATAAGGGACTTTTTTAAAGGCTAGACAACTATGATCTATTCAAACTTCACCCTCCTATACAAACAAAAAGAAAGAAAAGAGAAGATGGTTAAGGATTAAAGTGGAAATTTATAAATGGATTTGTTGTAATTATTAGATAGGAATAGAAAAGAGCATGCATATTTATCACCTGTGTATGACATTTTTAAAAAACTGACCATGCATCTAAGCATAAAAATTTACTAAAGAAATGTTAAAAAGAAAAGCATTAAACCTATCTTATCCTGATTGGAATGCAGCAAAACATGATCACTAAAGGGACTTTGAAGAAAAGATTGAAAATAATACACTAAATGATTTAATTCTAAAGAACTGGTGAATGAAGAACTGTTTTGTCATTCTCCTCTTGTCTAGAGTAAGTAACTTTATTTGCATGAGCAAATCTTGACCATCCAGTAGCACATAGTAATCATTATTATGGGCCAGAACTTGAAACAAAGTGCTAAGTCACTGTAATTGATAGAGACAATGCTTCACACCTTTAAGAGAGTTCACAGCTTTCACACCTTTAGAGTTCACACCTTTAAGAGAGCATATAAGGAGGAGCCCACTAAAGAACAAGCCTACTAGGACTCTGGGTGATTCACAAGTCAGGATTCAGTCAGGAGATTCACAAGTCAGAAGGACAAGACCACTAAAGGACAAGCCCACTAGAGGAGGAGCCCACTCTTGGAGACAAGACAGATTCATTCTAACTTTGATCTTTGTGCTGGCTGGAGACATATCGGAAAAGAGAGGCTGAAGTTGGCAGTGGCAAAAGACAAGTGGCAAGAGCTCTCAGAACCAAGGAGAGAGATAGACCTCTAAGAAAGCTAACTGGGCTATTTGGAAGGACACAATAAAGGATCTGAATTTTTAACAGCTGGCTGCATTTGAGGTGATTGTTACTTTGAAGTGAACCCTAGGCTGCCTCCAGAAGCCCCCCCAAGAAACCTGCTCACAGAGAACATTATATTTTAGAGTAGAGACCATTACATATTGGTGCCCAAACACCGTGCCTGGTGATAGACACAATCCTGATTCCAGTGCAATCAGATAGCAGAAAGGGATTAAAATTGGGGAGAATACAGGCTTTTTAAACCAACAGGACTGTATCCAGTGAAAATAGCTCCAATGTAATTTCCAGGTGATGAGGAGAGATCTAGACAGTGGTGAATAGAAGGGAATGAGGTTAACTGCTTGGGAGAGAGTGTTTACTTGTATGCCTACAGATGCAGAAAAAAACAGATGGGTGGCAATGAGCACCTGGAGAGAGACAGAAAAAGAGAAAAATCTGGAAACAAAGGAGAAATCCTAAAAACAAAATCTGAAGGAATCACTGGATTCCCTAACACAAGATGAGACTGTTGTAGGACTTCAAAACTTGTAGGAATTATTGGCTTCCTGGCACATGAACTAATGGACAATAGATTGGTTTTGGACTATTTCTAGGACTTCTGGACATGTATTATTCCTCATGTTGATTCATGTTATTTGTTACATCACTATTAGCCTGTGTTATGTTACTATGTGCTTATGTAATTTATGTACTTATGTGTAATACCTCCCAAATTGATGGATTTATGTATACCAGTTTTAAGTGAGCCCTTCAGAAACTCCCTAATCTGATCTGATTTTGCATTTCCTCTGGTGTTTTCATCTCCCTTTCTGAGATGTCAGGGAGGGCATGATCACCTCCTTCTTATGGTGTTTTCATTTCTTTTTTGAGCAGTCATGGAAGGCATGATCGCCTCCTTTTTTGGGGTTCTCCTCACCTTGAGAAATCAGGGAGGTCATGACCATTTTATGTTCTAAATCCAAAGAAAATGGGAGATGTTATGGGCCAAAACTTGAAACAAGGTGCTAAGTCACGTAATTGATAGAGACAGTGCTTCACACCTTCAAGAGATTTCACAGCTTTCACACCTTTAGAGCTCACACCTTTAAGAAAACTATAAGGAGGAGCCCACTAAAGGACAAACCCACGAGGACTTCAGGAGATTTACAAATCAGGATTCAGTCCAGAGATTCACAAGTCAGAGGGATAAGCCCACTAAAGGAGGAGCCCACTCTCGGAGCCAAGACAGATTCATTCCAATTTCGACCTTTGTGCTGGCTGGAGACATATAGGAGAAGAGAGGCTGAAATTGGCAGAGGCAAAGGACAAGTGGCAAGAGCTCTCAGAGCCAAGGAGAGAGATAGGCCTCTAAGAAAGCTAACCAGGCTATTTGGAAGGAGACAATAAAGGATCTGAATTTTTAACAGCTGGATGCATTTCAGGTGATTATTACTTTGAACTGGACCCAAGGCTGTCTCCAGAAGCCCCCAAGAAACCTGCTCAAAGAGAACATTATATTTTAGAGAAGAGAACATTACAATTATCAATGGTAATATGCAGAGCATTTGACATACAAAGATGAAAGACGTGCATTGGAAGAAAAAGTGGAGGCAGGAAGACCACTGTGGAGGCTATTGAAAATTTCAGATAGAAATTGATGAGGGCTAGAATTTGTCCAGGGGAGTGGGAAGGAAGAGAGAGATAAGTTTACAGAGTTTAAAGTTAGATGAATGTTACAGATATCCCAAAATGAATGGGAAATTGATGTCCAGAGAAAAGAAGGAACTTGGCCAACATCCCACAGGTAGCAAATGTCAGGATCAGGATTTTAATCCAGGTCTTCAGAATTGAAACAGAGGTGTTTGTGGTTTTATTGTTTTGTTTTGTTTTGTTTTTCTAGTGCACTGCTTTTCAGATATAAATAGCAATTTCATATTGTGATGTGACAGAGTCTCTCCATATTGTATCAATGCAAATAACTCTACCATTAGGGAAACTGTCACAGCAATTTGATTAGATGTGAGTTTTAAAGGAGGGAGAAGGTAAAAAATGTGTTTCGTTGACTGGGTGATTGAAAAATGGATGATGATATCAACTAAAATAGAGAAGGGAAGTTGGGACAACATGGAGAGGAAATCATGAAATCAGAGATTGCCTAGAATTTGATAGACTTGTCTATTATTCAGGTTCACAAACTGTAACAGTCTGTAATGTGACAAAGGATAGCCAAGGTCTGAAGAACAACAGTTGTTTGCTTCATCAATCAATAAACATTTATTAATAACATACAAAGTATTAGGCTCTGTGTACACAGGTGGAGATCCCTCAAAAACTATCACGGTTCCTTTTCTCTGGCCGTAGCAAAACAGTCTATGGGAGGAAGTAATGGCTCCTCACTCTCTGGAGGTGCTATCACTGGCATTGTGATTGGAGTACTGGCTGGAATAATTCTCATTGGGACCCTCATCTATATCCAGTTCTTCAGAAAGACTGAAAGGTAAAATGACGCTTCCTCTAGTTGTCCTTCCTTACAGATGATCTTTCTGAATGGGGAAGGGATATCAGCATAATCTTCTTTATGCTCTCTTCTCTTTTGAAATTGATCTATCTCCCTTTCCCAAACTCTATGTTTCTATACAAATTCCTTTAGGTGGACTCCTTCTCTGGACTTTCATCCTATCCCATTCCTTCTGCTTGATTTCCTTTTCACAGGTATTCACTTCCACATTGGGAGGGAGACCAGAATTCCCTATTTTTCTTGGATCCTCAAACAAAGAGACTGATTTCAACAAAGAGAGAGAATGGAAGTGACTACACTGAGACAGGAGATAAATTATTACTCACAACCTAGTGTGTAATTAAGTCAAAAAAAAAAAAAAAGGCACACCCAGAGTGCATGGAGAAGATGAGTAGGAGACTAATACTACCTATTTGGTAAAGAAAGTAACAATGAGGAGCTTATATTTAGAGATAAGGCATGAATCCTGAGGATATACAAAAACAAGCCTTTATTCTGCTGCAAAGATCCCTTCTAGCTCAGGAAAAATCTTTTACTTTTCTTGGGAATGACAATCCCACATGTCTATTCTTTCTGAAGGACCAGCAAACACCAGCTTTCAGAGAAGAACCATTCAGCACGCAAATATGGTAAGTGAAAGCACTAAAAAATCAAAGCAACACCTAATGATTCCTTGGGAGAAATGGTTCCAACCATAATCTCCTTTTTTGTTCAGGGAGAATCTATTAGCTATCCTTCTAATGAGGAACAACTCCTTTGCCTTTTCTTTGATCATGAAACCTCATAACAATTCAATTCTGAAAATAGCTCTCCATTTGATTCATCTTAAACAGTATTTATTAACTTGTACATTAACTCATTACTATCAAAGTGCCTAATATTTGGAGGACTAAGACTTAAGTTGATGTTTGTGCAGGGCCTAGTAATGGTGACTCTCCACACTCCCCTCCCTTTTCTATTACTCTGCTCACCTTCTGGCTTCACACTTAACCCCTGTATAACCCTGATGAAACATCCCTCTGCCACAATTTGCTCACATGTAGAGAGAGGAATGGAGTAGCTGGCTTTCATGATCCCTTCCACCTATCTTTGCTTTTAAATCACTGCTCAAATGCAAACTCTTCTTTAGCACTAAATGACCTAGGGCTGCCAGTGCCAAAAACTCATTTCCAAATAGCCAAGCAACTGATAATGAACTCTTCCACACTAAGTAACAGAAATCATCAAAAATGATTACCTCTGGTAGCACAGCTTTTAGGACATCTGGGTCATCTCCTTGCTTTGATGAGTCAACAGACCCGGGCATTATACCAATGTGCCACATTCCTTGCCCTCACTGAGCTTCTCTGTTCTCATCTCTAAGAGAGATTCAGAGATGAGTTGAGGTGTTAAGATCAGCCCCATCTACACTCAGACTGTGGAAGGTCAGTACTTTGAACCAAAGATCTGAGTGTGCCCATCCCATCATAAAGTTTTAGAACCTCAAAACCATAGATGAGAGAGACCCTGGAATTTCTTCTTTAGGCAATTTTCCCAAATATGTCCCCATTATCTGGAAGATTCTACTAAATTCTCTTACCCTCCTGGCTCTGGGACTTCCATTGAGTGCCAGCGACTATTACTCCTTCCCCAAGAAGCCTTTCCTGATTCCCCTTCATTTTCGTGCTTCCCACTGTTGACCATCTCTCCAATAACCCAGTCTACCATGTTGGTACACAGTTTACAAGTTGACTTAGCCTTTAGCCTACAATCTCTTCAAGAGCACTGATTGCCTTCCACTTTTCTTTGTATGCCCAATGCTTAGCACAAGGCCAGCCATGTGATGGGCACTAAATATATGCTTATTGACTGACTCTCTGTGAGGAGATAGGAAAGAAGGAATCCTCTCTGTCCTCTTCATCTATTTTGGTGAATAGAGTTGAAGGAGGAAGATATAGTCCCTCATGGAATTCAGGCTCATTCAGCAAGGAAATCTTTCTGTGTTTCTCCCCCTCTGGTGAAGATAACACCCTATATGAAAACACTGTTCACCTACCAGGCTCAGCTCTGCCTGCACAGGTAGGGACACAAGGTCTCCTTCAATCACTTCTAGGACTTTGGGTTGTCTATTAGGGAATGCAAAGGGGCCCCTTTGTGCATACATGGAGATTCTTCCTGGAGTGCACTCTTAAGCTTTTAATGTGCCTGAGAGACTGCAGGATCACTAGAGCATCCTGATGAGCAGGAGAGTGTCTGAAGGAACAAAAAGATGGGTAAGCATTCCCTAGCATTGTGAGGAGATCTGCTTGGGGAACTGTCTGAAGAGAAGAAAAAGTTTGGAGGGGATGAATGAGGAGGGTAAATTGGGACTTGATCACATCTTGAGAGGCACAACATGTGCGGGAGAGACCAGATTTCCCTCTATGGACTATAGGGCACAATGGGGAACAAGGAATGGGATGGGGAACAAGGAATGGGATTTGGAGAAATCAATTAAGTCTGGATGTGAAGAAAGCTTCCCAGAAATAAAATGCGAAGTATTCTTTCTTCAAGATCCGAATCTCTTCTCTCCAACATGACAAGATGTCATCAACTCAGCTATGGAGCACTATGACAACTTCTTTGATGTCCTAAGCTCTAGGGGTTCCTCTCCCCTCCACACAATTGGCAAACCCAGCCCTAAGGCACAGGTTTACCCGGCCCTTCCTTCATCAAGAAGATTCAGTGACTCCCTATTGCCAGGCAAAGAGACAATAACCACCCTTTGTTTGTTTGGTTTCAGTTGTTAATACAGTTATTTGGGGTACTTTCATTCTTAATGTTGATAGGGAGCTTATACTCTTGGAGGTCTGCTAGGAAGAATCGTACAGGGATTTTCCCAGGTTCTTAAGGCCAGTTTGTGTCAGAGGCCAGAACTGAAATCTGCTCTCTCTGACTTCCAGGCCAAGTCTTTCATCCACTTGCTTCTTGGATGGCTCCTAGCACAGTGTTCCCAGATTATTTACATTTTCTTTTCCTTCTCAAACTCAAAGGTTTGATCTAATTAGCTCTTCTGTTGCTGTAAGGACATTATCTTCCATTTGTTCTCTCTGGGTTTCTGTTTGGGTTATGTTCCATGCCTGGAAGATGCTCTCTCATCATTTACCTCTCATGGGATTCTGCTCTTCCTGTAACTTCATCTCAAATCCCAATCCCAACAAGAACTTACCCTGTTCCTTCCTCTTGCTTGTGCCCTCCCTCTGGTGTTCCTTCTTTATATGTTTGGTATCCAATTATTTCTTTGCCTATTGTTTATTCCAAAATAATTATTAGCTTCTTAATAGCAAGACTGTCTCATTCTTCTCAATTCATCCCATAAATAAAGGAATGAATAAGAAAATCATTCATTCAATGAATGACTCATATTCAAATTATATTCAGTGCTATGTGAATAACACTCTGCTAAGTAAAGAATATACTAATACATGGAAAAGTGTTCATTGTCTACAATGAGATCATGTTTAAATTAAGGATTCCACATATCAAGAAATGGTGGCCACATTGGGGACATTTTGCCTTGGGAAATTTCAGAGATGGTAAATAGCATCAGAAGTCAGGCCAGAGTTGACTTGATTGTAGTTCCAGAATTGGAAAGCAGGAAAGAAGGAAGGGTTAAGGTGGGAATATTCAGTTTGGCAGTTCCAGGAGTAAAAGGATCAAGTTCTGGAGGGCTTGTTTTGTGGATCAATCATGGCAGGTAGTGAAGAGCAGTCTAAGAAGGAAGTTACTCATGACTGGAGTCCAAGACTTTATTGATGGGCATCTGCTGATGTTATTACCAGTAAAGACAGAGAGGATTTTTACAGAAGGAGTTCCAAGAAAGAAAAGCATGAATCTTTCTAGGATTTCTGTACAACATCTAGTATAGAGTATAAGTATTTGTTGAATACATGGAGGTAAACTGGGCCACCTGGGACATGGCATCCTACTCTATATTCATAGTCTCCAGGAAAGACTAGACGATGACTTGTCATATGACTTTTAGAGGACTTTGGTCTTAGGGTCTGGAGTCAGACTAGATGATCTTGGAGATCCCTTCTAATTCAGGGATCCATGACTGTGAAATTTCTAGGACCCTTCTGATTGTCACATGTCATAAGATTCCTTCTAGATCAAGCATTGTCTGTTCTATGTTCCTTTCCAGCTATGACTTTGGAGGCTGTTACTAACTATTGTTTCCATTTCCACAGGGCTGGGCTCCTTCCCCGTCTGTTCCTGAAGTCCCACATGAGAATCCCTATGAGGTATGTGCTCAAAAGTCAAGCCTCACTCCTGGTAACTAAGGATAAACTTGTTGATGGGACAGAGAACAGGAACAAGGCCAGAATGGAGGGTAGTAAAGACATGGTTTGGAGGGGTAAAGGTCCTCCTAGTCAAAACTTCTATTCTGGGATTCCAGTGATATCTTTTCTCTCTATCTGCAGGCATTGGACATTTCCAGAGAGGACATTTATGAAAAGACTGTTCCCTGGAAGAAACCCAAAGCATAAGGAAGAGGGGAAAATCCCTAGGGATGTTGTGACAACTCTTCTGTCACCCTTCATTAAAGAGAGTTCAGAGACATCTCTCAGGGAAGAAAGCAGGGACACTGTGGTCAATGGGGAAAACCAAGTGGGAGAGAGAGAAAGAGGTTGGATTTGGGGGAAAGAGAGACTTCCAGGAACCCAAGGCCCTCAGATGTCCCAGATGGGATCAAGAGGAATGAAAAGAGTCAGAGCTATGTGCCTGCACTGTCAAAAGGCAAGGCAGTCTGTGGAAGGAGTTTAAGGACATGCTCTATTGCTCCCCAAGTGGTTCAGTATTTTGAACATCATCATATTTTCCCGTATTCTTTATCCCTTTATTCACATTAAAAACCCTTTTGGAACCTTCTACATGATTTCCTATTGAATCTGGAAATAGAAAATCCATTATATCTGCATTGTAATTACATGTGATTCTCAGCACCAAAGAGTTCATGGTCTTAAGCTTCTGAGGTCAACATGATCTCAAGGGTGGACCGAATCATCTGGGTCCAGCAGAAGCAGAAATGGTCGATGGGGAATTTCCTATACTGTATGAAGAAAGCCAGTCCCAGAAGGACAATGGCAGTTGCAAAGTATATGACTGCTCATGCCCCAAAGAATTGCCACGATTGGACGCTAATGACAGTGACCCTAAGGGGCTGGTGGTGAACTCTACTCATGGAGTACTTCCAAAAACAAAAAAACTTCCAGAGGAAGGAAGACAGAGAGGAGGCTTATCATTAATTTCTCCTTAAGGACACTTTAACACATGGCTCCAAACCCCCTGTACCCCAAAATCTTGTCCTACTAGGACACTCGATTGAAGACTTCTACATAGAAGGAGCAGGGAGTTGTATCCTCTCCCAGACATACACTTGACCTGTATTATGTATGCCTAAGGTCTTTAGAACCAGATCTACACTTGAATCCCTGTTTTCTGTTTCTTCCTGGGTGACCCTGGATAGATCACTGCTACCATTGTCCCTCAAAGGTCTTTCCAGAACCATAATTCAAAGGTATCAGTTCTGCAGTGCTCTGTTTCCCTACAATCTAACTTTCACAGACATACATTGTCACTGGAAAAACCACATCTCTGAGTATAAGAACCTTTGTCAGCAAGGTGATAGCTTTGCTTTTTCGTATGCTGTACAGATTTGCCATATCTTTTCATCCAAGTAGGAGGTATCTTTTAATTTGATGGCTGAAATCACTATCTGCAATGATCTTTGAGCCCAAGAATATAACCTGCAAAGTGCTACTCTTTCTTCTTTCTCTATTTGCCTGACATTTTGCATTGTTATACTTTGTATACAAGTTAAATAAGCAAGGTGACAATATACAATTTTGTAACCCTCTGTTCAACATCTTGAATCAATCAGTTATTCCCTTAGTTTTGACCCACAAATAGGTTCCTCATTGACATTAATTCATTTAAAAATCTGAATCTTCTCCCCATTGTAAACATTTTTTCATGGGCGGAGGGGAAGAGCTCATACTCCCATAAATTTGAGGTCTTGGCACAATTTCTTGTGATCCACATTCAAAGGCTTTGATATAATCAGTGAAGCAAAAGGTTTCCTGAAACTCCCTCGCTTTTCAACAACTTGGCAAATGTTGGCAATATCACATCTAGTTCTTCTGCCTCTTCAAAAACCAGCCTGCTCTTCTGATAAATCTTAGTTCACATGCTGTTGAAGCCCAGTTTGCACAACTTTAAGCATAACTTTCCTGCTGTATGAAATGAACACAATTTTTAGTTGACAATTCAGAGGAAGACAGCTCTAGTTGACTTCATTTTTTTTCCTGCATCTCAGCTATGTGGGATCCTCTCAGATGCCAAAATAAAATGCCTCAGTAAGGACACTGACATCTTGGATTAACATTCACAATCCCACTGTGAATTAAGCACTCTGGATAGGCTGTAACCTCTGTAGCAGCCGGTGAATGGGGAATCAGGACATGTTTATTGATTCCAATAATATCTACTATATTATACACCTGCTCTAGCAAAGTGTAAAATAAAATCTTTTCCTGGATTCATCAGTGAGTTGGTGAATTTCTTGGTAAAACATTTTGGTTTTTACTGCAGACAAAAGGAAGATAGATAAGGAAATATTAGAAAGAGTGGAATAAGGTTTTGGATGTCATTAGTAAGGAAGTGATGTTAATTATGGGTAGATTAAAACCTAATATATATTATCATTATTAAAATGCATTCAGTAGATTAATTGGCAATAATGACTCCATAATATGAAATGCCTGAAATAAATATCCCTTGAGTCACTTATGATAACTTAGTGCTTGAGGCACAGAGCAAATATTATAGTTAATGTTATCTTTTTATTGTTTCTTTAATTAGATTTAATTGCTTTCTATGACAACTTTATAAGGCTTGGACTGACCTTAAATGAACATTTTAAGAAAAATGTTGGCAACTGAGTGGAAGCAGCAATTGAGATCTAAGAATAGTGAATATCCCTTCTTGAGAATAAGATGGAGAGATCATCTCAATAGATGCAGAAAAATCATTGATAAAATCCAACATCCATTCCTACTAAAAACACTTGAGAGTATAGGAATAAATAGATCTTTTCCTTAAAATAATCAGTAGCATCTATTTAAAACCATCAGTAAGCATCATACGTAATGGGGACAAACTGCAACCATTCCCAATAAGATCAAGAGTGAAATAAGGTTGCCCACTATCACCATTACTATTCAATATTGTATTAGAAATGTTATCTGTGGCAATAAGAGTAGAGAAAGTGATTAAAGGGATTAGCGTAAGTAATGAGGAAACCAAATTATCACTCTTTGATGATGATATGATGGTATACTTAGAGAACCCCAGAGATTCTACTAAAAAGTTATGAGAAATAATCCACACCTTTAGCAAAGTTACAGGATACAAAATAAACCCACATAAGTCATCAGCATTCTTATATATCACTAACAAAATCCAACAGTCAGAGTTACAAAGAGAAATTCCATTTAAAGGGACTACTGATAATATAAAATACTTAGGAATCTACCTGCCAAGGAAAAATCAGAAACGTTATGAGCAAAACTATAAAACACTTTTCACACAAATTAAGTCTAATATAACCAATTGGAAAACTATTAAATGCTCTTGGATAGGGCAAGCAAATATAATAAAGATGACAATACTACCTAAATTAATCTATTTATTTAGCGCCATACCAGACTCCCAAAAAACTATTTTAATGACCTAGAAAAAATAACAACCAAGTTCATATGGAAAAACAAAACGTCAAGAATTTCAAGGGCATTAATGAAAAAAAATCAAATGAAGGTGGCCTAGTTGTACCAGATCTAAAATTATATTATAAAGCAGCAGTTACCAAAATTATTTGGTATTGGCTAAGAAATAGATTAGTTGATCAGTGGAATACGTTAGGTTCAAAAGACAAAACAGTCAATAATCTGAATACTCTAGTGTTTGACAAACCCAAAGACCCCAGCTTTTGGGATATGAATTCACTGTTTGACAAAAATTGCTGTGAAAATTGGAAACTAGTCTGGCAGAAACTAGGCATTGACCCACACTTAACACTGTACACCAAGATAAGGTCAAAATGGGTTCATGACCTAGGCATAAAGAATGAGATTATAAATAAATTAGAGGAACACAGGATAGTTTACCTCTCAGACCTGTGGAAAAGGAAGTAATTTAGGACGAAAGAAGAGCTAGAGATCATTACTGATCACAAAATAGAAAATTTTGATTATATCAAACTGAAAAGTTTTTGTACAAACACAACTAATGTGTACAAGCACAACAAGATTAGAAGGGAAGCAATAAACTGGGAAAACATTTTTACAGTTAAAAGTTCTGATAAAGACCTCATTTCCAAAATATATAGATAATTGATTTTAATTTATAAGAAATCGAGCCATTCTCCAATTGATAAATGGTCAAAGGATATGAACATTCTCAGATGAAGAAATTAAAATTATTTCTAGCCATATGAGAAGATGCTCCAAGTCATTATTAATCAGAGAAATGCAAATTAAGACAACTCTGAGATACCACTACACACCTGTCAGAATGGCTAGAATGACAGGGAAAGATAAGGTGGAATGTTGGAGGGGATGTGGGAAAACAGGGACACTAATACATTGTTGGTAGAATGGTGAATACATCCAGCCATTCTGGAGAGCAATCTGGAACCATGCTCAAAAAGTTATCAAACTGTGCATACCCTTTGACCCAGCAGTGTTACTACTGGGCTTATACTCAAAGAGATCTTAAAGAAGGGAAAGGGTCCTATATGTGCAAGAATGTTTGTGGCAGCCTCTTTGTAGTGGCCAGAAATTGAAACTGAGTAGATGCCTCATCAATTGAGAATGGCTGAATAAATTATGGTATATGAATATTATGAAATATTATTGTTCGGTAAGAAATGACCAACAGGAGGATTTCAGAAAGGCCTGGAGAGACTTACATGAACTGATGCTGAGTGAAATGAGCAGAACCAGGAGATCATTATGTACTTCAACAACAATACTATATGATGATCAATTCTGATGGACCTGGCCATCTTTAGCAATGAGATAAACCAAATCATTTCCAATGGAGCAGTAATGAACTGAACCAGTACACCAAGCAAAAGAACTCTGGGAGATGACTAAGAACCATTACAATGAATTCCCAATCCCTATATTTTTGCTTGCCTGCATTTTGGTTTTCATTCACAGGCTAATTGTACAATATTTCAGAGTCTGATTCTTTTTGTATAGCAAAATAATGCTTTGGTCATGTATACTTACTGTGTATCTAATTAATACATTAATATATTTAACATCTACTGGTCATCCTGCCATCTAGGGAGGGGGGGGGGAAGGAGGGGAAAAATTGGAACAAAAGCTTTGGCAATTGTCAATGCTATAAAATTGCATATCACTTGTAAATAAAAAGCTATTAAAAATTTTTTAAAAAAGAATAAGATAGAGAGGTTGTCTTGGAAGAGCATATTAGATGTAATCAAGATATATATGGCAATGTTAATGAGATAAATGACTTTCTGTGTAAGGTGATTTGAAATACATTCATCTCAATTGAAGCTACCTCAGTTAGTCATGGTTTTGATTGGTAATGGGCTTCTTTCAAGTTTCCAAAACTGATACTGTTTACGGTATTGTACTGCATCTAAATTTTCTTATCATGCATAATTTGAAGACTGTCAGCTATGTTGATAGAAAACAATTTCTCTTATAATCTACATTTCTCCTTAATCTAAATTAAGAATTTTATATTAGGGGCATCTAGGTGGTGCAGTGAATAGAACACCAGCCCTGAATTCAGGAGGGCTGGTTAAATCTGTCTCAGACAATTAACCTTCTAGCTGTGTGACCCTGGGCAAACCTTAACCCCATCCCTGAACAAAAAAAAAAGGAAAAAAAAAAAATTTTTAAAAAGGTAAAAAGAACCCATATTTAACAGACAACTGTTTTATTTTATCAGCCCCGGACTTTGTCTATAATATAATTTTTTCACAAGAACTTAAACTTCAAATTATACCTATATTTAAGAAAATTTCACCTATATTTATTTTTCTATCATTTAAAATTATAAGATCATTATTAATTTTGGAATTATTTTATGTTCCTTGGGGAATTATTATTCTGAACCAACTTAGTCTTACAACAAAGACTTGCTTCCATTCAATTTTAAGTTTCCTTAAAGTTTCCAATGTCAGTTAAGAACACCATAAACCTGAAAGGAATCTCAAAAATAACATTCGGGTCCCCAAAAGGTTTCTCCCTCAAACAATAGTCTGACTAATCACAGTAGATTTGGGTATTGCTATCAGCACCATCAAGTTATTCAAACAAATTAGCTTACAGATAAAATAAGAGCTCTTTTTTTGTTTAAGAAGTGGACACCACACATGACACACAAACACATACATAAACCCCTTTAAACAGGTAGTGTGAAGATCGTTATTTTTTAAATCGACAGGAGACGGAATTCAGGTTGGGAAAACCGTCAGTCTTTACTCAGTGAAGAAGGATCGGGGTGGAGAAATCGTCGAAGCTGTGTGCAGCTGAGTCAAGCTGCTGACCAGCAGCCAACCCACAGCTCGGTCTCGAACCCAGGCCCAATTTCCCCACTTCCTTCCTGTCTCCCTCTCTGCCTCCTCCCCCAAAATCGTCATTTCCTATACAACACTCAGGACTTGCATGGAGGTGGGCGGGACCATTTTATCCAATCATTATATTAAAAGTATGCCCAATTACTTTTAGCCTCCTTCTTGGGACCTCAGTGCATCAACTCAAACCTCGCCCATTACATCTCCCTCTTTCTTTTATTTTAGAACACAGGTGGTCATGCCATCCCTGACTCCTCAGGGAGGTCAGAGCCCCAAAGGGAGGTGATCACAGCCTTCCTAACTTCTCAGAGAAGGGTGGAAACACCGAAAGGAGGTGATCACAGCCTCCCCCTTCTGGAAAGGTGGTGGCCTAAAAGGAGATGTCACCCCTACCTGCACCCAGGAAGGAGATGAAAAGCACCAAAAAATGGGGGTTGCTTGGGTTTCTGGGCTGAAGGGATTTGACAAACCCATCAGCATGGGAGGTAACAAGCACTCCAAAACCAGAGGCTATTAGGGAGACCCTCCCCTCAGTCAGTGCAGGCTGATGTGGTGTAACAAACATGAATTTTACACAAGTGGGAATAGAAAAATAAAATCAACATGGTGTTGGAAAAGATCCAGGAGTCCTAGAAGGTGGGTAGAAACAACAGTCACACATACACCCTTTTCACAGCCAAGAATAGTCCAAAACCAACTATTGTCCATTTTTCACATGTCAAATCCAAATCCCCCTGGTTTTGAAGTCCGCAAAATCTTTTTTGTGTTAGGGAATCCAATATTCCAGAATTTTGGGTCCTGTAACACTCATCATTTCCAGAGAATCAAATTCCTGAGTTTTCGTCCATGTCTCGAGAATCCCAAGATTCCGGGTTTTCAAGTCCACAATCTTTGATGTCCATGGTCAAACGCCATAACTGCCACGCTCTTTCAATGGTGAGCACAATCAAACAGCACCACCAGATATTTCTTGGGTCTTCCCTTTGTTTCAAGGTCTGCTCCATCTCTTGCGGGCCTTGGTTTACCCATCTGTTCCTTCTCCACCTGTGAGATACAAGCAAACCCCTCTCCCAAAGAGTTAGCCTATCTGGTCCTTTCCATTCACCACTTTCTGGATCCTCCAACACCTGGCGATTATCTAAAGATGGGTGGAGCTCCCACTGGACACTGACCTTCTGGTGAGTTATAAAACCTTCTGCCGGAGCCGTGCATCTTTGTCAAAAAATCAAGAAGTTAATAGTATAAAGAGCTAGATTTAGGTTCTCTAGGGTTCCTGGCCCCCTTTCTTTTGTTTTTGGAGGGCGTCTTAATATCTCTTTTCTCCTCTCCCTTGCCTGTCCTGAGGATTAAAAGGTATGCCCGTGGTGTAAAATCTTACACTTGACAAAAAGTGGAAAATGTTTTAAATATAAGAACCATTTTTTTTATTGCTTGTGGCACCCATCATGGCAAATGCTTGTTAAAGGAATTCAGGACCACCCGGGCTGTCTCTTTGTGTGGCATTAAAAGTGAATCCCAAAAAGGTTCTACCACAACTGGATGAAAGACAGACGACCAAAAGATTTATCATGGGTCACATCCATTTGCCAGATTTCATTGGGTCTCAAACCACGGGGTTCTTCCTGGGGCAGTGTAGGACCGTGGAAGGAAGGCAAGCCTACAGGCTTTTACTATTCCTATTCCTCTCTGTTATTCCAAATTGTAAAAAGTAAAGCTGAACACCTGATGATATTTAGAATGAGATGTCACCCTTGGAACAAATATTGAAACATGGTTAGAAGCTATCTGCTTTTGAATTGCCATCAAATGGGACCTGGAAGTCCACTATGAGAATGGACATTAATATAAGATCTTACCTGGATGCTTTCCCTTGTTCTTGAAGTTTCTTAAAGAGCTGATATATAATTTAGAGGCTCAAATTTTATTTGGGCTGTGGCAATTCTTTTACCACACCTAGAATAGGCCAAATCAGATATTATATTTATGTCTGGATAATGAAGGCTAGAATGATCGCTAAATTCATTCTGCTGAGTAAGGAAAAGGAGTTCTGACTACTCTTTATAGTTAATCATGAGGTACACCAAAATATTATGTTTGGATGCATCCGTGAAGATGTTGGTCCTTTAAGAGGAACTTTAGAAACTTTTTCTTCAAGAATCCATCGCCAATTATGTAATAGTCTAGTTATTTTAATGGAGACCCATGGAAAAAATTTGGAGCCATGCTAATAAAATTTCCACTTGGATGTCTCCAAACACACAAAGTGTATTGGTATAAAAGGTGTATATCTTGTCAGGTCTTGTCCCAGATAATTTATGCTCGCTTAGTGGCCTTTAATAAAATTCTAACAAGCACTGGGTAAAGGTAAAGGTTTGTTCTTTTGGGGCCGGGAGGTTCCCCATCACACTGTCCCTTGATGAGAATTTGGGGGCCCCTTTTTTGGAAAAACGAATCTCCAAGGGTTTTGGTGACTCTTTCAACCACATTGGATAAAGCCAGTTCAACTTTCTCAAACCTCTTGAGCTTCTTTTTTGTAAGCTGGCTGGTGAATTTAAACACTTCTTCCCTTAAAAATGTCATATAAGGTTGTAACTGATAGGTCGTCAAACCTAACATGGTTGCATCCATTGGATATCTCTATCCTGAAAATCATTCAATGTGTTTAGCTTTTCTGTTCTTAAGGAGAGTTTTTAACTGCCCTTAGGGTTTATATCCTAAATATTGAAAAGAATGTCTTTGAATTTTTTCTGGTCTATTTTTTTAATTCCTTAGTGTTTCTATGGTCTTTTGTAGACATCCTCTTTTTTCCCCAGGTCATCCCAAAATTCATCCATGTAAGTAATAATAACTTTTGGGAATGCTTTTTACTGGAGCAAACAGCACCAAATACATTTGAACATAGTAGGGTGTTTTCATTCTTGGCACAACTGTCCATTCATATCTTTTAAAAGGCTCCCGTTAACGCTGGGCACTGAAAAGGCAAATCTTTTCATATCCTTCTTATCAGAGGGGAAGAATAAACAATCCCAAAATCTATGAAAAGAGGCCATTCTCTAGGCAACTGGAGGAGATGAATCCAGGCTGAAAGTTCCCTAGTTTCCATTGTTCATTCCTTTTTCTTAAATCTGTTAACATCCTCCATTTTCCAGATTTCTTTTTACCAAACTGAACCAAGGACTTAAGAAGGTTTAAGTGTCCTTGGTCAAGCTGCCCTGTATTATATCTAATAAGGCCTGAATTTTATCTTTTTAAGGGCCACTGTCTATCCACACATTTATCAGTTTTCCATTGTACAGTAACAGGTGAAAGTTTGGCAGGCCTTCAACCAACCCTGCTTAAAACCGATACTCATTTTAACCCTAATTCTGTAAATCTCTTCCCCACAGATTGATGGGGTTTTTCAACTATAAAAGGGTAAAACTCCTGTTTTTTAAAGTCCATCTTAGGGGAGCACTAACTTCAGCTGCTAGTCCTCCTACACCAGACATGGAGGTGTTCTTTTCTTTTTATGACTGGGCCAGTGGCAAACAATGACCGTCCATCTGCACCAGTGTCTACCAATCCTTCCAATGGAAGGCCATTTTATATAGATTGTGGATAGGTCGGTCGTTGTTACAATCTTCCAAAATTGCTGGATTTTGTGATCTGGAATCGAATCTGGGTATATCCCAAGGCTGCTTATTGATTCTGTATAGTAAACCTATTTACTATTTCTCCTGGGTGATAAGTCACACATTGTCTGCCTGTAGGGATGGGGTATTATCTCATTCCCCAGTTTTCAGGTGTGGATGGACACTGTTTTAATCCTCAAGGTAAAATGGTCAAGTACTGTCCTGGGGCAAGGATCCATAGGCTGGAGAGGAAGAATTTCACCTCTCCAGGGGTTCCCAGTTTCTCAGCTGCTAAACTCTATTCTCCTAATTTAATCCTTTCTTCCATCAGGTTGCTTCCTGGCTGATTGATTTGGTAATCCCTTTCTGCCATCATATTTCCTGGCTGATTGGTCATTTGGGGTTTGGCCGTCAGGCACTTCTGGGGCACCATTGGCTGCCTGGGGCCTGGGGCCCTGGGCCCCTCATCCCTTCCCTGAACCTGTCTTACATTCAGGCCCAGTGGAAGCCTCTTTGCATTTGGACATGGGATACTGGATCTTTTCTCTCCCTGTTTTCCTCTGCCTCTATACCAACATTGAGCTTTCAGGGTCCCTCACCACACGAAAGCATTGCGTTCTCTCTAGAAGTCCCTTGCGGAAGGGACCCCTCACCATGTTGGGATCTTGGGAAGTCTGCATCATAGTCTGTCTAAAAGGCATTTGGCCCCTGGGCCGGGTCTTATGAACTCCTCAAAGGACGCCTTGTGCAGTCCTAATTTAATCCTTCTGCACACCTTTTAGCATTTTCCCATTTTTATTAAAACATCTTTGTTGGATTTTCCCCTTAGTTCTTGGGATAAGTTCAAACGTCCCACAAAGTCAGCAAAGGGCTCATCTGGCCCTTGCATTATTTTGTGAAGGCCTCACCTTTGTCATTTTTATTGTGAATCAAAGCCCATGCTTTGATAGCATTAGCAGCAATTTGCTCATATATGCTGCTACTGAATAATTAACCTGTGCTGTGACGTCTGCATATGGACCTATACCTTGTAGTAGGTCATAGGTGATCACAGCATGAACAGCATTTTGACTATTTTGTTGGGCTTGTATCCTACAGAACTCACTATATTCAGAAAGCCACATTAATTTTGTCAGGTTCTAGGCATACCCTTGCTATAGATTTCCAGTCATCAGGAGTCAAGATTTCAAAAGCCAAATTCTGTAATAGCATCTTAACATAAGCTGATGTAGCCCCATAAATACTGGAGGCCTTTTTAAGATCTTTAATGATTTCTACTTTAAAAGGGGCGTATCTTTGACTTTGTTGACCTGAGGCATTAGACTGGGAAATTACAGGACAGATAAGTGGCTGAAGCTCCCGGATGTCCACACCCTTTTCTTTGGCCTTCATTAAGCCCTCTTGCAGTCTGCTCATGATTGGATGCTGGGGGGGGTGCTGGTGCTGTCACTGCCCCACCCACTGCCCCTCCGCCCTCTATCCCAGAGGGTGGAGTAGGTGGAGGAGAGTCAATCACTTGCTCCTGGGGTAGGGTTGAAGCTGCCTCCTGAGGGGGAAGGTCACCACACCCTTGCTCACTTAAGTCTCCCTGCCCTGTGGGATATGGTCTCTTCATCTCTTCATTGTCTTCCTCCTTAATATCAGACCTCCCTACTTGGCTACTGGGAGCTGTCTTGGAAGGCAGAGGCCCAAATATTTTATTTTGCATACAGTTATGCTGCTGCATTTTGTCAGTAAATATATAAAAATGCTGACCATTATTTGGTTTTTTTGAATGAGAGTTTATTTTAAACATTCTTTGCTTTTAAACTTTGAGTTTCAGATGTTCTCCCATCTTTTAACCTCTCACCCATCTATCCAGAAAATAAACAATATAATATCAATTATACAGTACATGTGAAATCTTGCCAAACATATTTCTATATTAATGATTTTGCAAAACAAAGCAAGTAAGAAAATTATAGTTTAATTTGCACTTGGAGTTTTTCAGTTCTCTCTCTGATGATGGATAACATTTATGGAATAAGTCCTATGAAATTACCATGGATCACTATGTTGATCACAGTAACCAAGTCTGCCACAATTGATCATCATTACAACATTGACATTACTGTGGACAGTGATTTCCGGGTTCTTCTCACTTCACTTTTTTTCACTTCATTAAAGTCTTGTGATGTTTTTTTTTTCTAAAACTACAGCCTCTCATCTTTTTTACAGTACAATAATACTGACTCTATCACAATCCTCTATCTCAATTTCTTTAGCCATTCTGCAGTTCATCAGCATCTTGTGGGTTTATTTTACATTCTAGAAATTTGCTAAAGCTGTTTATTGTTTCAAGTAGATTTTGAATGATTCTTTAGGATTCTCTAAATATGCCAACATATCATCTGCAAAGACTGATAGTTTTATTTCCTCCTTCCCTATTTTAATTCCTTTATTTTATTTTTTTCTTTTCTTATTGCTAAAGCCAACATATCTACTACAATATTGAATAATAGTGGTGATAAGGAGCATCCTTGTTTCATTCTTGATCTTACTGGGAATATGTCTCACTTCTCTCCATTACAAATAATCCTTGGTGATGCTTTATATAGATGCTGCTTATCATTTTAAGGAAAACCCCCTTTATTTCTATGCTTTCTAGGGTTGTTAATAGGAACAGGTGCTATATTTTGTCAAAAACTTTTTCTGCATGTATTGAGATTATCAAATGATTTCTGTTAGTTTTGTTATTGACAGGATCAGTTATGACAATAATTTTCCTTATATTGAACCAGCCCTTCATTCCATAAATCTCTCTTGGTCATAGTATATTATCCTGATGATAAGCAGTTGTAATCTCTTTGCTAATATTTTATTTAAAATTTTTGCTTAATATTCATTAGGAAAATTGATTTGTAATTTTCTTTTTGTTATTTTGGCTCCTCCTGGTTGAGGTATCACTACCATATTTGAGTCATAGAAGGAGTTTGATAGGAGTCCTTCTTTACCTATTTTTCCAAATAGTTTACATAGTATTTGAATGAATTGTTCTTTAACTGTTTTGTAGAATTCACTTTTAAATCCATCTGGTCTTGGAAATTTTTTTTAGGGAGTTTATTTGTTATCTGCTGCTCTTGTGGTTTCCAGAATCCAGACACCAGTCCCTGGAATTGTTATCTCTTCTTGTGAATGGATGATGATGATGATACAAGGAGACAGAGAGGCAGTTGCTATTCTCTGACCTCCTCATCAAGAGGCTGTTACATTGTCTGACTGCTCTCTTCTTCCCTCTGCCTCCAATTTAATTCATTCCCAGGACACAAGCAACACCTGTGTCAGTAAAGGCTGCCCCACAATTCCCTCAAATGTCACAATCTACAGCTGTGGAGGCTTTCAAAGAATTGACCTGCCTTTTCACCCAGGCATAGTACTTAACATTTATTGATGGTTTATTCAATTTCTTTTTCCAAAATGAGACTATTTAAGTAATTTCATTTCTCCTTGGTTAACTTTGCTAATTTACAATTTTGTAAATATTCCTACATTTCAATTAGAATGTCAGTTTGCTGGCATACATACTGGGTAAAGAGTTTCTACTTATTTCTTTCATTTCTTTTCATTGGTAGCAAGTTAACCCTTTTTATTTTTGATGCTGGTAATTTGTTTTTTTCTTTCTTTTTTCTAATCAAATTAACAAAAGTTTTATCTATTTTGGGGGGTTTTCCCATAAAACCAACTCTTAGATTTATAAATTAGTTCAACAGTATTCTTAGTTTCAATTATATTAATCTCCTTTGAGTTTCAGAACTTCTAATTTTGTATTTAGTTGAGGGATTCTTATTTCTTCTTTTTCTCTAATTTTTTAATGGCATGCTCAGTTCATTAATCTTTTTTATCTATTTTATACATAAAGCTACTGAGAGCTGTGAAATTTTCCCTAAGAACTGTATTGGCTCCATCCCATAGGTTTGGTATGTTGTCTCATTATTGTCATTCTCCTTGATGAAATTATCTATGATTTCTTGTTAACCCATTTGTTCTTTAGGATTAGATTGTTTAATTTATAATTTTTTCTATCTTTCCCTGGGTCTTTACTGAATATATTATTTATCGAACCATGGTCTGAAAAAGGAAGCATTTACTATTTCTGCCTTCCTGCATTTTTTGAGGTTTTTTTACATGAGGTTTTATGTCCTAATACATGGACAATTTTCATGTAGGTGCCATGTGCTGCTGGGACAAAGGTGTATGCCTTTCTGTCCCTATTCAATTTCCTCAGAGGTCTATCATATCTAAGCATTCTAGGATTCTGTTAATCTCCTTAGCTTGTTTACTGTTTCATTCTGAGATAGAGAGGTTAAGATCCCCCACTTTCACAGTTTTGCTGAATATTTCTTCTTGTAAGTAGCTTAACTTCTTCTCTAAGAATCTGAATGCTCTACCACTTGGTGCATATACAAATAGTATTAATACTACTTCATTGTCTGTGGTACAATGTTAACAAAATGGAGTTTTCTTCCTTATCTTTTTTTAATTAAATCTTAGATCAGAATTTCTATCCCTGATTTTCTTTCTTTTTCTTTTTGCTTCAACTGATGCATAACAAACTCTACTCCAGTCTGTTACCCTTACTCTGTATTTCTCTGTTTCAAATGTGTTTCTTGTAAACAACATACTGAAGGATTCTGATTTTAATTCACAATAAATTATATGAGAGTTCATACCATTCACACTTACAGTTATGATTGCTACTACTGGATTTCCCTACATCCCACTTTCTTACACTTACTTTTCTTATGAAGATCAGGGCAAAATCCAAAGAATTTTTTTTTCAAATCTTAGATCACCACCCCTGTTTACATAAACCAGTCCCTGACCCCAAGGAACTTGCATTATTATATGGGAAGATAACCTGAGGAGGCAAAATTCAGAAGGCTCCTGTTCATAAGGGTTCCTGAAACCTTTACCCTTGATTATGGTTTTTGTGGGTTTCATTTCTCCAATTTAATTTCCATAACTTTGTGGAAACGAAATCCTCATCCATTTCTCCTAATTTCCCCATTATTATTTGGTTTCCATGTCATTTCTTTAATTCCTCAAATTTGGCTAATACTTTTTGCATCCTACTTCCTAAAAATCGTTTAACCTCTGCACAGATCTCCTTACACAGGATGGGATAATTAGTCCCTACATTCTCTGCTAATTTTTCTGACAGGGCTATACTAGGAGCGAAACTATCTCCACACGGTCCTCCTTTTTCTGCCAACAATCTGTACCGTCATCCTATTTTTCCATGCTATTCCACTAGTGGCATCTAATTGCTCTACCATTCCCTTCACTGCCTCTCTGGTATAATTTCTCCAACAATAGTTACCCAGCAGAATAGGAATGACCCAAATCCAGAACTCACTTGATTTCTAACCTTGAATTCACCAGGTTCTAACTTTGATTTAATTCTTCCTGATTTGGTCTAACTTTTGTCTTCGAATGCTAAAGATAAAAGGAATAGTCAATTGGCTCAGCACACAGGTGCCCACTCAGTTCCTGGGCAAAGCAGGTCTGAGAGCGCTACCTCCACAATATTGCCCAAGGTTTGTTGGAGTGTGCTTATCTCTGGGACACTGTCAGAGCTATCCTCAGTTATAATCCAGACTCGGGTACATACTATACTCTCTATAGGTTTTGGAATCTTTCACCCTGCCATGAGAGACAAATTGAGGGATTTCCAGAACTAGGATGAGGAGCTGCTATATCCTGGTTTATTTCCTCACAGAAGGGAATAGGTGGAAGAACAAAGTGCTGCAATTCTCCTCAGGGGTACTATGTTGGGAGCAGAAGGATCACACAATTGAATTAACCCTCATGTTTTCTATCCCCATGGGAATGGCACTATCTGGAGTATGGGGCAAACAGTAGCACAGGCATAGAAATTGCTTTAGTTCTGACTCTTTACAGAGTACTTTACCAATTCTAGCCAGGCATTGGTGTCTATCATTTGCCTTAAGTCCTTGACTTTCACCTGTGGTTTAAGAACCACGGGACAGCTATACTTATTACATCTATTTCCAAACCATATGTTTGACTAACTCTTTGATCTTTGATGTTTGAGCATTTTCTAAACGTCATACCCTTGTAGAAATCAAACATCATTCCAAATTGGACAGGGAGTTCTATATAATACTTTCTCCATACTTATTGTACAAATTGCACACACAAACTGCATAAGTATTGCACAAATGCTTATTGTAACTAACTGTCTGTGACGAACCAAGCCTCCACATTCTGTGGTTTAACAAGCATCAAACTGAATTGTTTGTGGGTTACCTTTTTCACTAATATTAACCCAAATCTTAACCTCATGTCCCCCATCTTAAGTCCCAAATGCCATTTTAGCAGAGTTGGAGCATGGATAGTATATAAGCTCCTTACTGGGAACCTACTCAGACAGTGAGTAGTTTGGATTCTATTCACCTACCGTACAAGTTCCTCCTCAAATCAATTTGATTGCCTGATCATTATATATATATATATATATATATATATATATATCACCAATTGTTACATCACCATAATATCACCAATTGCCCCTATTCCTTTGAGGAAACAAAAGTAGGATTTTGGAGAAATGGTCTTTGGTATTTATTCTAGGAAAAGCTAAACAGCTTTTTAGATGTGAGGCATGTGTCAGCCTCATCTGCTCCTAAGCCCCAGTCTTCCTCTGGGTGGGTCTTCTGGTTACTGGCCTGAGTAACCTCCATACTAACTCCATTTTTGTTTATTCTTTTTGATCTTTGCATTTTTAATCTTCTTGTGAGAGTTGTTTCTTCCAGACCTAAGCCATGAAATTCCAACTGTTTGATCAACCTGAGACTATAGGATACATGATTCTGACATTCAGCACTCCCTGGATGCTGCTGACACCATCTCCAAGTCACACGTCTCCCCTCCTCAGTCTGGACCCCGCTAAGCAGGGCTAGCTCTATACCCCTTATCAGTCTGAAGCAGGTCCAGAAGATGAGACCTTTGGTGTTACAATTACAATAAACTTTGCTCCTTGACTTGGAGATGGATTCAAGCCCGCAAATTCTTTTGTGACCTTTCATAACACTGGTCTGAGACCCCCAAACTTTTGGGGTCCCTTCTGAACTCCAACAGCAATAAACTATTTCATATGGAGACACTGGCCCCTGAGAGCAAAATAGCATTGACTCTGATACTCCCCTCAGATGTTGTACTCTTCCCCAAACCCAAGTAGATGGTTCATATTTTACTGCTGGTATAGGGAAGGGGAAAAGTAAAGATTAAAGTGGATTTTCATGGATTTTTCCTAAGTCATGTGGAGAGAGATCATACTCTTCTACAGAGAGCAGAGTCCTATGAGAAGAATTTTAGGATTCTGGGACTTGGGGATTCTCTAGATGGGGATGTAGAGAAAAACATCGGACTCCGGGACATACCATTTCAAGAGGCAACCCTCAACATTCCCTTTCAAGGGAGAGAGGTTTAGAAGCTGTGTTTATCTCTTGCAAGTTCAACTTTATTATTATTATTATTATAGCTTTTTATTTACAAGTTCTATGCATGGGTAATTTTACAGCATTGACAATTGCAAGACCTTTTGTTCCAACTTTTCCCTTCCTTCCCCACACCCCTCCCCCAGATGGCAGGTTGACTAATACATGTTAAGTATGTTAAAGCATATATGTCCCAACAGTTATTTTGCTGTACAAAAAGAATCATTATTTGAAATAGTGTACTATTAGCCTGTGAAGGAAATCAAAAATGCAGGCAGGCAAAAATAGAGGGATTGGGAATCCTATGTAGTGGTTTATAGTCATCTCCCAGAGTTCTTTCACTGGGTGTAGCTGGTTCAGTTCATTCCTGCTCCATTGCAACTGATTTGGTTGATCTCCTTGCTGAGGATGGCCACGTCCATCAGAATTGATCACCATATAGTATTGTTGTTGAAGTATATAAGGATCTCCTGGTCCTGTTCATTTCACTCAGCATCAGTTCATGTAATTCTCTCCAAACCTCTCTGTATTCCTGTTGGTCATTTCTTACAGAACAATAATATTCCATAACATGCATATACCACAATTTATTCAGCCATTCTCCAACTGATGGACATTCACTCAGTTTCCAGTTTTAGCCACTACAAAAGGGCTGCCACAAACATTCGTGCACATACAGGTCCCTTCCCTTCTTTAGTATCTCTTTGGGATATAAGCCCTGTAGAAACACTGCTGGATCAAAGGGTATGCACAGTTTGATAACTTTTTGAGTATAGTTCCAGAATGCTCTCCAGAATGGCTGGATTTATTCACAATTCCACCAACAATGTATTAATGTCCCTGTTTTCCCACATACCCTCCAATATTCCTCATTATTTTTCCCTGTCATTCTAGCCAATCTAACAGATGAGTAGTGGTATCTCAGACTTGTCTTAATTTGCATTTCTCTGATTAATAATGACTTGGAGCATCTTTTCATATGGCTAGAAATAGTCTCAGTTTCTTCAGCTGAGAATTGTCTGTTCATATCCTTTGACCATTTATCAATTGGAGAATGGGCAAGTTTAACATTAAAGAAAAATTCAGCTTAGTTGGAATTAAGATGCCTGACAGGAAGAGACAAAACACAGAAACAACAATGAGCACTTTTAAAATATTCAATGGCCAGATCTTCTCCTGTGTAATTCAGCTGATTGAGAGAGAAACATAGAAGACAAGTGTGTGTGATACACACTTTCCTTAGAAGAGTGTCTTCTCTTTGGCAGCTAAGTAGCGCAATAAATAGAGCACCAGCCCTGAAATCAGGAGGACCTGAGTTCAAATCTGGTCTCAAACACTTTAACACTTTCTCGCTGGGTGACCCTGAGCAAGTCACTTAACCCCAATTTCCTTGGCAAAAAAAAAATAAGTGTCTCCTCTTTCAAGGCCCCAGTTCTTTACTCCTTCTCCTCTAGAGTTTCTTGAAAAATCCCTGTAAGAAACAAAATATCTTTCCAAAAATTTCACTGATTTACTGATGAATGCAGAAAAGATTTCTTTTACATTTTTGCAAGAATTCTAACGGTAGTAGACACACTTTCGGAACTACAGAAACAGTGTTTTATTTTCTGTCCTGAAACACAAGCCCCTCCCCCAATTCTCCATTATCTGGAGAATTCACAGCATGTGAATCTTCCCCTCTCATTACGCTGCCAGTGCTTGTCCCCAAAGAGCTTACATTCTTATGGGGATATAAGGGTAAAAACAAACAAATTCCAAAGGGTTCTTTTTCAAATTTGAGGTTCTGTCCCTGATTAGATAAGGCCATCCCGGCCCCAAGGAGTTACATTTTATGGGCCTAGATTACCTGCCCAGGCAAAGTTCAGAGGGCTCCTGTTCAAGTGGAAAAGCTCCACCCCGCTTATATTCCACTGTGAATTTCAATTTCCTATTTTAAGTTTCATTTCTCCAATTTAATGTTCATAACTATGTAAAATAAATCCCCATCCATTTTTCACATTAGCAAAGATCCTGAAAAGTCTCACCGGAAATTTGAATGGGAAATGATATTTCAGACCAATAGCCTCCCAGGAAGGTAAAAATCACAGGACCCCAGAGCTGAAAGGGAACTTAAAGGCACTTTATTCCAACCACTTCACTTTTCAGTGAAGGAAATCTAAGCTCGAATTTAAGGGACCTGCTTAATGCCACACAGGGAATAAGTAGCAAAGGTTTAACTCAGAAAGAGATCATTTGACTCTGATGGGATTCTGATCGTTGCTCCCCCAGCCCAGAGGGCCACAGAAATTATTAATTATGTGTCTCGCTAGAACAATGAGCAGCCACCATATTCTGTGATGACATTGATAGGCAACAGCTTCTAGGGGAAACATAGTAATGGAATATAGCTTCTAGGGAAGAGACAGCAATAACTTTAAGGTACCCTGACCTTAGGGGGCTTCTGTTCTAATAATAAGTCAGTGATTCTAAGTCCTCTAGCTTTGGAATCTGACCCTGAGGCCCACACCCAACCTTAGAATAGTTCAATAAACATTACTGTCTGTTAGTCAGTGATAACCAAGTTCCAAAGACCACTCCTTGATCCTACCTCTGGGCCATAAAATTAGCATGTCTGTGACATGAAGAACAAGATGAATGTGTCTCTTTGCTTCTGTTTCTTTGCTAAATTCTCTTGGCTACAATTACAATCAACTTTGTCCCTTGACGTGGAGATGGGTTAGAACCTGCATATTCTTTTGAGACATCTTGCAATACGAGTCTGTGACCCCAACCTTTTGGGTCCTTCCAACTTCAACAACAGCACTCAGGAGGTCCCCTGATCTTAGAGTGCTCCTGTTCTAACAATCTGTCAGTGATTCTAAAGTCTTCTTGTTGAGGTGCAGGAAAAACCAAAGGTTGGGGGTCACATTTGGGTGTGACGAGGTATCTCAAAAATGGGCAGACTTGAACCCATGTCCACATCAAGGACAAAGTTTATTGTAATTGTAATGCCAATTGTGGTGAGCTGAATTCCAAATAACAAAGAACCAAGGCAAAGAAGACAAAGGTATCTACTTTGCTATGCTAGTTTTATGACCCAGAAATATAACTGAAGAGTGATCTATTCATTATTATCTCAAAAACCTGGTTATCACTTACCAGAAGATTATCTGTCTGTCAATCAGTAATGTGTGTAGGACTATTCTAAGGCTAGAAGACTTCAGAATCATTGAGAGACAGATTGTTAGAACAATAGCACTCTAAGCTCAGAGGGCCTCAGGATCCCTAATATATCTTCCCTAAAGTCTAAGGGAAGAAATAGTATTATATTCCTAGGCCTGAAGATTTTTACAATCATGGGCAGACAGATTGTTACAACAGAAGAACTCTAAGGTCAGGAGACCTAAAAATTATTGCTATATTTCCCTAGAAGCTATACCCTATCATTTGGGCTTTAGAATCAGTGATCCTGAGGTCCCACACTTCCTCTGCTTTGCTCAGAGGAGTAAACCTGCCAAGACACTCTCCAAAGACACTGTGTCTTCAGCTTTGAGTCTCTGCTAGTGTATATATCTAGGGATCCCTACTCCCTGACGTTGTGGAGAGGCCCTTAAGAGGTGGTTAGTCAGGTAAGGAGTGGGAGGGCTTTAGGGTGTTGCAGGGTCATTCAGGGATCACTATGAAGATCTACACACACACACACACACACACACACACACACACACCTTCCTCTTCCCTTTCTAGTCTAAAAGGCTAAGACAGGCTCTCTGGGTATTCCGTAATCATTCCAGAGAGCCAAGGTCACTTTCCCACAGGTTTTATTTATATTCTCCTTTAGAGAGGTTAAAATACCCTGGACCCTACTGGAGATCAGCTGCTGTCCTTAGAAATACTCCAGAGGGGTCTGATGTGGAAGAGAGTTTCCATCTGCCTCTATCTGAATTACTACCAGTAGATGAGGGGAGACAGAGCCTTTTATAGCCTGCTAGTGTCCCCTGGAGGGCACAAGGAGAACTGCACCCAAAGATGGAAACAAGGGACCCAGCATGCCTGAGTCAGTCTCATTCATGTCTGATCACAACTGGACAAATGTCAGCTCCAGTTCTCATCCATAGCAGGTTAGGGCTAGTTCTGTGCTGCCTGAGATTCTCAGTTGTGTTGTAGAATCCAGCCTAGGGATCCTATTCAGCATGAGACACTAAGGCTACCCAGGTCCATCTTGCCCCAGGACCAGCAGGGAACCCAGTCTAACAAAAGGGATACTTTCTGGCCTACCTGCAGAATCAACCACAGCCTCAGAGATGGGTTCTTGGGTCCCCTGCTGCACCTAATACCCATTATCAAATGAATATGTCTATGGAGCATCACAAATTTTAAAGCTCTACATAAAGAGTAAATATTATTTTTTTAGCTATTATTATAAAATTCCCAAATCAAGAGTGAATTTAAGGGCAATTAAGCATTTCTAAAACAGTAATTAAGTGTTGCTAAAACATTTATGTTTCTACGAGCTGCATTAGGAGTTAATGGCATTGTCATCAGAGACAATTTCCTTCTCCCATGATCTCAAGTTGGAGTTTGGGAAGGGAGGAGAAAAGCCTCAGCCATTGCTGGCCCCTTCTCCAGAGTTTGTTTGTTCTGACCCCTTCTGGTGAGAGGAAGAACACCAAGGCAGGCAGCAACCTGCAGCAACCAATACTGGCTCTCAGTACCAACTGCCACGATCCCCAGACTGTCTTACCTCACTTTATGCTCTGGTGCTTCTCTGTGGTCTCTTTCCTACACAGATTATTCTTCTGCCAGGATCTTCACTTCCACATTAAAAGCATTTGCAAAATCTTGTCCTTTCTACCTTCACCACCGCTCTGGCATGTATCCCTTTGTTCTTCTCACTAGCCAGGGCTCTAATTTGGATCGTCATCATCTCTCACCTGGGCTATTCGATTAGTCTTTTTAACCGATCTCTTTCTTCTCTCCAGTCCTCCTCCACACCCCAAAATCAGAAAGCGATTTCTAAAGTACATCTGGATGTGTCACCACCTCCCACTCAGAAAGATCTTGAGCTTCCCTCATTAGCTTTGGGATCCAGGATAAATCCTCCTCTAAATCACTCTCAAGTTTTTCACAGCCTTACTCTTTCCTAGCCTCTTTTCTCATGAAGAATAATAAAAGTAGCAAATGTTTGCTTAGCATTTGAAGGTTTGCAAAATATTGAGTATATATGACCTTATATAATCTCCAGCTACTGCATCAGGCTGTCCTGGTTCCAAAGGACTCTGGTCCTTTCAATCCAACCACCCTCTCCTGACAAAAATGTTTTCTCACCTCAGATTTGCCCAAGTTTCATTGAAGGCTGACCTGAAGCTCTCTTCCACATCAGCCTCTCCCAGGCCTCTCAGCTTCCTGCCTTCCCATCCAAAGTTACACTGTGACTGCTTTGAATGAATTTTCTACACAAATGTAGCCAGATGAGGGCCTTCGGTTTCTATAGGCAGAGAAAGTCTTTAATCTGATTTTGTGGGAGAAGTTGTTTCAAAAAGACAACATTGTTTTCCCAAAAGACAACATTGCTTCCCTCACCTAGAAGAGAAACAATCTCTCAGTAGGATTTGCCATGTCTGAGCCTCCATTGACTAAATGAAATGGTTGTATAATATGACCTTAAATTCTCTTAACAATCCCCTCATTCCATGACCCCGACCCTATAAATTGTCTTGAAGGCCTCCACTGAAGTGGGATGCTGAAAGGAATCTTGTTAGAGCCTCACCCTAGTCAACTGAGGCACACTCAGGAAATCAGACAAAAAACTCTTTTGTTTTTCAAAATTAGCACGTGCTTTACATCTTAAAGAATGTTTTTATTTTATTTTTCTCAATTAAATGTCAAAAACTATTGCTGACATTCATTTTAAAAATAATTTTGGAGTTCAAATTTCTTTCTCTCCTCCCTTCCCTGGCCCTTTCTTGAGAAAGCAGGCCCTTTGATATAAACTATCCTTGTGAAACCATGCAAAACGTATTTCCATATTAACCATGTTGCAAAAAAAAAAAAATACAAGAAGAAGAAAAATAAAGTTTAAAAAGTGTGCTACAATCTGCATTCAGATTCCATCACTTCCTTCTCTGAAGATAAATAGCATTTTCATTTTAAAAATCCTTCAGAATTGTCTTGTATCATATTGCTGAGAATCATAATCATACACCACAACTTATTCATTCCTCAACCGATGGGAAACTCCTGTATTTCAATTTTTGCCACCCCCAAAAAGAGCTGACATAATTTTCTCAATTCCTTTTCTTAAAAAAAAAAAATCTCATTTTGGCATATAAAACTAATACTATTTCGGGGTCAAAGATTATGAAGTTTTATAGCCCTTAAGAAATAGAACCAAGTTTTTCTCCAGAATGGCTCCATCAGTTCACAACCATCAAAATTGTATTAGTGTCTCAATTTTTTCCACATTTCCTCCAACATTTGTCATTTTCCTTTTCGGTTTTACTAGTCTATACCATAGGTGTGAGATGGTACCTCAAAATTATTTTAAGTTGCATTTTCTCTAATCAACAGTAATTTAGAGCATTTGTTAATATGAAAACAATGAATTTACTATACTTTGTACAACACGTTTATATACTATAGGTTTATATATTACATATTTATAATGTGGAAAAATGCATTTTAATCATGATTAAAATGCAATTATTACTTCGTTTGAAAATTGTCTTCATGTCTTTTGAGCATTTGCCAGTTGAGGAATGACTTATATTCTTACTGTGACTGAGTTTTCTATATATTGTGAAATGAGGATTTTATCAGAGAAACTTGAGATACAATCCTTCTCTTCTAGTTTCCTGCTTTCTTTCTAATCTTGACTTCTATTGCTTTTGTTTAGGCAAACCCTTTTTAATTTAATTTAATCAAAATTATTTAGTTGATATCTCACAATGTTCTCTATAAATTTTGGTCATAAATTTCTTCCCTTATCTATAGATCTGACAGGTAAGATATTTTCTGTTTTCTTAACTTGTTTATGACATCTCTTTTATGTCTAAATTATACCATTTGAATCATGTCTTGTTATATTTATTGTGTAAAATATCAGCACAGTCTTGATTTTGAGAATGAAAGAAGAGAAAGTTCTTGTCCAACACTTTAAGTCTTGAGCAAAAGATGATGGAAAGGTGGTAGAATGAGGTAGAAAATTATCCGACTCTCTGAACTCTCCCTCCAAATAACTTAAAACAACAGCACCTCAAAATAAATTTTCAAGATGCAGAAAAAATCAAAAGTCAAAGTAAAGTAGTCATCTAGGCTAAAACCACTTAGGAAGATTCTCTGCCAGGATGGTGGTCTGACTGGGGAGTAAAGTACAGATACCTCCTCATCAACAAACACCAAGACTTGGGAGCAGCTGTAGAATAGCAAGCACAGTTTCAAGAACTTTCACCTATACCCACCCCTGTTGTTGGGGGCACTGAGCAAGTGACTGATCAAAAGAAGGTTGTGGATATTCCTTTATGGACACTAAATTCCAGGCCCAAATAAATCAGCAGGTTGCCACCCCAGGCAATGACTACAGGGAGGGGTAGCAAGCACTGAGGGATGAGTGGCCACAGAGAGACAGAGTTCTGCTCATCTATGACTGTGGTTATTCACAGGAGGACAGAATCTGTAGTTTCAACTCCAGAGAAGAGAGGTGAACTGACTTGAATGAGAAACAGTGGTTCATCTCCAGAACATCAGAGAGTTGGAGCATGTGTAGTGTCAGCAGTAAAAGTTGAACCTGGATAGAGCTCAAGGGTGAAGAAACGTCCTTGAGTCATCCATGAACCAAAGTTCAGCTTGAAACCTATTTCTTGTTACTTTTCTTGAGTTTGGGGAGTATAATTCTCTGGACACTTTACTTCTAGAAGCTTAGAGAGTCCTCTCCAATGGACTATCCAACAAAGAAAGGTCTGAGGTGCCAGTTCTGGGGTAAGATGGTGAACTCACCCAGTGATAGCCATGCCAGAGATTGACCCTTTCATGGTTGCCATGATTGTTAAAAGAAATCTTGGTTCAGTCTCATTCTAATCAATTAAAGCAATTGATTTGCTTTAGGAAAAAAGGAGTTTACTTAGCAAATCAAGGCAGCGTGGGGTCAGCAGAATTCAAACTGTAATTTGCTTTTATGGCCAAAAATAAAGCAATTTCCATGTGACAGTAAAACTACCCTGAGTAGTACACATGAAGAAATGGGATTAGTGTCACCTCAGCTTTTCCACCATTATAGCATCTTTGGGAGATAGGATTAGTCTTCAGGAGACTGAATTAGTCTTGAGTGAACAGACCCTCTCCTGCAGGCTGGCTGAGCATCAAACCCAAAAGGTGAATCAAGGTTAAAACACTGGGGTCACTAAGATAAAATCTGCCCCACGACTGACTTTGCACAACTCCAATAAAAAGAAAAACCAACTAGAACACAAGTTGGGATTTATTCGTTATTATGAACTATAATTATTAATTGGATTATTAATTAGGCAAGAGAATAATCAATAATTTGATAATGGTTTCTTTCAACAACCAAGACAAAAGACAGAAGAGGGCATGAAAGCTTTAAATAAAAGTTCTTGAAAGAAAATTTCATTAACAAGTGAAAATCAAACCTCAATAGTGGACATTTAATGAGGATGGGACCTAGATTGAGTTCCTATGCCTGAGAAAATGTCTTAATCATGAGACTTGCTCATCTCAACCAATGTGGATAAGGGAACTAAGTTCCATTCTTTCTCCTTTCATGAGATCGGAATCTTAAACTCTAGTGAAGAGCTACAAGGCCAGGGGCTCCTATTCCTGAGAGAGATGCTAATACCTGAGCATAACAGGAAAGGCCTTTTAGAGGACATAATGCAGAGCTGGATCCTGAAGTGACCAGAGATTCTGGAAAGCAAAAGCTGACGAAGAAGCCCATACAACATTGAGCAGACATTGAGGAGATCCATACAAACACAGGTAAGAGGGAAGGGAATTCTGGGAAAGGGGACTGTGAGGGATGGGAAAGCAGCTTGACTTGTATGGAAGTACTTGGGAAAAAGTAATATAAAACACCACTAGAAAGGTGGCCAGCTGCAAGATGATAGAGAGCATTCAGAAGGGGCTGAGGAGCTTGCAAAAGTTAGGATCCTCTGTAAATATTGGCCATTAGTATTACTCCAAGATCAAGGGAGTAGCTGAGAGTCTTAACAGCTGATCTGAGAAGTCATTTTAGTAGAATGTGCAATTTTGATGAGGGAACTGTGTCCCAGAGGGATGAAACCATGAGTCTGAAGCCATAAAGTTATCTGAGAAAGGCAGGACACTAGCCCAGATCCTCAATGCCCATGATCAGTGCTCAGAACTAGATCAGCCAGCCCTCTCTAGGAAAGGCCCTTTTGTGGAGCCAACTTCCCCAAGGCAGCGGAAGGAGCACTCATTTTCAAGCTTGATTTTTGTAGAAACGGATTGTGCAGAAAGAGGCAGGCCTTTGCACACAGATGCCATATCCCCCTCCCAGAAAGGCTCAAACTCAAAAAATAAACCAGCGTCTGCATGTGTTTGCTCACACAACCACAAGGGGATGGCACAAACACACACACATACCAGAGATGTTAGACTTACAGAATGGAAGGAGCCAAACCCTACTGAACGTGCCTCCCCATTGCAGTGTTTGTCCAGGTTCTACTTGAACACTTCCAGTGACTTGGAACTTACTACTTGATGAAGCAACGCAATCCAACCTGGACAGCCAATTGTTGGGAAGGTCATGCTGAGCTGAAATCATTAGAATTTCCTAGAACTGCGTGCATGGTTTTCCCTTTGGGGCTTTCCTCTTCCCAGGGACAATTCTTCAGCTATCTGCAGGTGGTGGCCATGCCCTCGAGATCTTTCTCCTCAGTTATGTCAAAAATTCACTTTCATGACACAATTTCATACAACCTCCAGTTCTGGTCACTTCCTCTGGAAAAAATCTCACTCTTTCTTTAAGTTGTAAAGCCCATAACTGGACACAGGACTCCAATAGGATATGAACAAAGCCCTTGGGAAATCGACATGAGCTCCCTGGAGTGCTTGGGAAATACACAGGGATCTGGGCTTAGCCTCACAGAGCAGATGGAAAAGGAAATATGAGGGGCTCAACCCCAAGTTACCCTCAATGATCCTGCCCATACGGGACTCCAGAAACCTGAGACCAAAGGCCCTGACCGAGCAGGACATTCTTAGAAACCTTCTATGGCGATGGAGCAGGGAACCAGGTTTCTCCCAAAATTAGACATTTCAAAAATTCCCTGGGCTAGTCTGAGGCCCAGGAAGGCCCAAGGCTGGATTTGGGGGCAGAAGCCTTGCTTTTATTTACTCCCTCTGTAAGCCCGGGCAGGGCACCACATCTTTGGATCTCTTTCTTCAGCTGTCAGATGCAAGGATCTTGTGATTTCACCTTATCTTTGTGAGGGGAGGGGATGTTATTGCATATGGCCCCTTGGCCAACATTTCCTCTTCCTGTCCTCCAATCCTCACAAATCCACAGCCCTTGGCTTAATGTACTGAAGCTTCATACCTGGTTCCTAGTCACTCCCTTCCTGAGCTGGATTAGTCATTGGCCCACTCCTCCTCAACATTGGGAAATATGGGCTGACCTTGCAGTGTTAGAATACACGGGGGCCCCTGCCAGTGGCTGCTGGAGATCCAACCCAGAATGGATCTCCTCCTGTGAGAGGATGATACAAGGAGACCGAGAGGCACTTGTTGTTCTCTGACCTCTCTAACTGAGAGACCGTTGCATTGTCTGACTTCCTTCCTCTCCCCTCTGCCTCCAACTTATCTCATTCCCAGTCCCCAACACCTGTGTCAGTAAAGGCTGCCCTGCAGCTCCTTTAGATGCTGTGATCCACAGATGTGGAGGCTCTCAGGAACTGACCTGGCCCTTAACATTACAGACTTACAAGATGGTCTTTATCATCTTTAGAGAAACAGGCATTTGATGAGTCTTTCTTTCTCTTTTGGACTACAAGCTGCAGAAAGGGGTGTCTATGGCAATTCTGCCCTCCATGCCCCAGGAAGTAGATCAGATAAAGTCTTGGCTTGGGATTTGAAGAAAAGGTCTCTAGCTCCTATTCTTCATCCCACCTTCATTCAAGTCCCCTCCCCCCTTAAGGTTGGTGTCTTCCCTCAGACATTCTCCAAGTTGTTCTCAATTGGTCTTATCTGTAGAATCCTGTCCATATTGTCTCCTCCATTAGGAGAAGGGGACTTTTACCTCTCTTTGTATGCTCAGTGCTTAGCACACTGCCTGGCCCTTAGTAGGTGCTTACAAAGTGTTTATTTACTAACCTAAGCAAAGGCCCCTTGAGTTCTTAGACCTGTTCCCCTTTCCATCCTTCCCATTAAGCCCCTCCAGAGCCATCTTGGCTCAAGTTCTTGTGCCCTCACCACTCCTTCCTCCCAAAGGATGGCTAGTGGTCCTCCATCACTGTGTTAAATGGTTTATATATATATATATATATATATATATATATATATATATATATGCTGTCTCAACTGATGCTCACATCAAACCTAAGAGATGGGTACTAGTATTATTCTTCCCTTTGCACAGTTGAAGACACTGATGCAGAGAGTTTAATATGCCTAAGGTCATAAAGCTATAAAGTGTCTGAGGCATTTGAACTCCCTTCCAATTGGGTCCAGACCCAGTCTCTTAACTGAAGAAGGCAGCTAGCTGTTCCCATTAGAGAGGAGGCATGTCTAGTCTGTATCATCCACTATTCCCACTGACTAACCCTATTTGAGCCCCTCAGAAGGCACAGTAAAACACCTGAAGAAAAGTATGGGCCCTGTAGCCTGGCCTGATAGGGGAGCAGAGGAGAGACAGTTTGGGTCTTAAAGGCCCCAAATAAGGATCCAAGCCCATTCAGTGCCTCTGCCCTCCATTCTCTATGCTTATTTGGATATAAAGGAGGCAGGAGTTAAATATAAGCTCTCTTGGATTGTAGCTAACATTGAGTGACCAAGTGACCCAGCTCTGGGCTACGTTCAGGGACAGCTTAGTCTGGACAACAGCAGGGACACCTCTAGGATCTGCCTTTGAGCCTGTACAGGGACGACACAGTAAAAGCAGGAGAGCAGAGAGATTCCTGGGAAAGAGACAGGAAGTGACACAACCTGCAGTACAGCTCCAAGGAGAGCCCCTTGGAACCTTTGCACAAAGCGAGCAGCCCCTGGATGGAACTCCTGATTTACAGGTGAGACACCGACTCTGCCGGAACTCAGGGGAGGACAGGACAGGACAGAACTAGAGAAGGGAATTCCATGGACAGTATGAATACGAAATCTGGAACCCAATTAGTTTCAGTGAGAGTGGATTCACACTGAATATTACCTGTGAGTAAATTCTCTTTCTGCATAGTGCATGTTCATAAGCTGGTGGTGTGTTCCCAGAAGTCAAGCCCATCCCATCACTGATCTTGAGTGCTAAAGATCAAACCTTGGGCTGCCCGTTGCTCTTGATTTTAAGATTTAATTTTTTTAATTTTAATTAATCATTGATTTAAAAGCAATTGGGTGATTCTTTACTGCCCATATCACAGAATTATGTGGAGAAAGTTCTTTTTACATTTTAGCTACAAAAAGATGTGAGTTGTTGATGGGGGTGGGGGTGATGATAATGCTATTGTTCCCTTCTGTCCCTTTTTCCTTCCAATTTCTAGGCTCACTGTTTCATTGATTGCCCCTGGACCTGCGATCTTGCCATCAGTCCATCTCACTTGATGCTATAAGTTCACATAAAGGATTCTAGTGTTGGTTAGAATATAAGCTATGAGAATGTTATTAGGGCTGGATCTGATCCCCTTTTGCAGTGAAATGCGGAAGGTTGAGAGGAAAATTAATTATCTCTGTTGATAAAGAAAAACTTACCTCTGCATCTATGTGTTTCTTCTGTGACATGAAATAGTGCACAGGTGCATGCCTGATGTGAGACTGGGCTCTGGTCCAGGTAAAGGTAGAATCGCCTCTGCATCACTTGGCTGACTCTGGCATGTCATCCTTGCCTCAGTTCCCTTGGCTGTTAGCTCCGTTAGCACTGCACCCAATCTCTGTGGACAGTGGCTTCTGGGTGGATACTGTGTCATGTGTACAAGATGGCAGACTTCTGCATTATCAGTCACCTTCATAGGCAGTAGGACCCTAGAGAGATCATCTCTGCCTTCAGACTTTCTTTTTCTCTCTCACTCCCATTAATAACTCACAAAATTCATGGAGTTTTGCTGTTACAAAACCACAATTTCTGTCCCTCACTCTGAGGTAGGTGCAACAGAGAGCAGCAGAGAGGTAAAACAGTGGGCTGGGGACATGAGCTTGGGAAGGTCAGACTGTAGCAGTATATACTATAGAAGTGGGATGACCTTTTTCTTGCCCTAAATGTGAATGTAAGGATCACTATGGGGCGTCAAGGTGGTACAGTGGATAAAGCAACAGCCCTGAAGTCAGGAAGATCTGACTTCAAATCCAGTCTCAAGACATTTAACACTTCCTAGCTGTGTGACTCTAAGCAAGTCTTTCTTCAGGAAGAATCTATTAGCTATTCTAATGAGGAACAATGCTTTTTCTTTGATCAGAAAGCCTCACACAATTCTATTCTGAAAATAGTTGTCCACTTGATTCATCTTAAACACTATTTATTAATATTTACACTGATTAGGTGCTATCAAAGCACCTAATAGTTGGAGGACTAAGACTTAAGTGGCTGTTTGTGCAGGGCCCAGCAATGGTGACTCTCCACATTCCCCTCCCTTTTCTATTACTCTGCTCACATTCTGATTTGACACTTAAACCCTGGGTAACCCTGAGGAAATATCCCTATGCCACAATTTACTCTTGTAAAGAGAAAGGGCTGGAGTAGTTGGTCTCTGTAGTCCCTTCCACCTCAATATCTTTGCTTTTAAATCACTGCTCAAATGCAAACTCTTCTTAAGCACTAAATGAGTCATTTTTCTTTTGACCTTGGGCTGCCAGGGCCAAAGAATTCATCCCCAAAAGGTCAATCAGCTGAGGAGGAGCCTCTCCACACTTACTCAGAATGACAAGAATGACCACCCACTAGCATAGCCTTTAGAACCTCTGGGTCACCTTCTTGCATTGATGAGTCAACAGAGCTGAATATTGGCAGAGCCAAGATGGCAGAGAGTAGACACATCTCTATCTGACCTTTTCTGACCTTCTCTCAAACCAACAGCAGATCAGGTTCTAAACTGGTTTTGGAGTGACAGAATCCACAAATATTTGGAGTGCAAAACATTTCCAGAAGAAAATACTTTAAAAGAACTTCAGAACATATCTGCTTCAATTGGGAAGGGTAACAGTCTGCCAAGCTCAGACTGCAGGATAGGGACCCTGGGGCAAGGAGCTTGGTTGGGGGTTGCAGTGTCCTACACCAGGAAATTTATTTTATTTTTTTATACCTTTTTATTTACAAGTTATAGCATAGATATTTTTACAGCATTGACAATTGCCAAACCTTTTTTTTCCACTTTTTCCCATCCTTCCCCCCATTCCCTCCCCCAGATGGCAGGTTGATCAATACACATTAAACATGTTAAAGTATAAATTAAATACAATATAAGTATACATGTCTTAACTGTTACTTTGCTGTACAGAAAGAATCAGACTTTGAAATAGTGTACTTATAGGCTGTGAAGGAAACAAAAATAAGGGAGACAAAAAATAGAGGGGTTGAATTTTATTAATTATAGTCATCTCCCAGAGTTCTTTCATGGGGTGTAGCTAGTTTAGTTCATTTGCTCTATTAAACTGCTTTATTCATCTCATTGGAAGGGGGCACCCATCAAAATTGATGTCTATAGTATTGTTGATGAAGATATAATGATCTCCTGGTCCTGCCATTTCCCCGGCATCAATTCATGGTCTTTGACTTTTGAAATCATCCCGGAAATTTTTGTGCATCCTTGGGCTATTTGGTTCCAAGTGAGTTTTAGCGATTTGGAAAAACACCCAAAAGAAAACAAAAAGGCAAATTGCAAGCCATTGAGCTTGCACAGGACCTGGCCTTGATTTCCCAGCACTGGGAAATCAGTCAAACAAACAGCCCCAGGGCAAACTAAAGGGCTGAGCCCTTTCCTTAAAAGATCAGACCTCAATCCTTTTAAAAAATGGAAAAAAGCAAAAAGAACTCGATCATTGTTCTAATGAAGAGAAAACATATGGTAAGTATGTCCATGGGTTCCCAGTTATTTAACAACATTTTCATGACACAATTTCACATCCCCTCCAATTCTGATCCCTTTCTCTAGGTAAGATTCAGTCTTTCTTTAAGATGTGGAGCCCATGACTGGACATAGAACTCCACTAGGATATGGTCAGAACGGGAGCCATCCACAACCTCTCTCCCACCTGTGATGTCCCATATGTAGCCTGAGATCCTCCAGGCCTGGGTTGGTCCAGGGAGGGCAGCAAAGCTGAGCTCAGAAGGATCAACAGACAAAGACCAGATCTGGCTGGAGGGGCGGTGTGTGATGACAAAGGAGCTAAATCAGAGGTACTTAACACAAGTATAAAAGGATATCCTAGTCATAGCAATACTCAGACTGTCTGATAAGGAATAGAGAATTGGCTTATCAGTGGAGAGATTTTCTAAATTAAGGAAGTTATGGATCCATGAAATTTTGAAAAAAAATTAATTATGATAGCTTCCTCCATCCTAAGCATTTTCCGGACCCCAATTGACACTTGAATTGATACCCCCTTTCTTAGCCCAAAAAAGAAACCTTTCCTAGGAAGGCAGCCCTCTGGGGCTAGACTACTTTGGAATACTGTTGAGATTATGAGGTACGACCTTCCCATACCAGGTCACTAGAATGATGAATGGCCACATGACAGGGTGAAATTCCAAAAATATATTGGCAATATGGGCTCCTGTCACAAGTCATCCCAAAAGAATTTGTAAGCATAGACCAATAAATCAAGGGGCAAAGATTTTATTACCCAGCTAAGAGATGGAAATATATTATAGGGGAAATATAATCTTGGGCTTTTGACATCATAACGTGACTTTCTGATTGAATATTAAAAATGAAATTTCTAAAGAAAGTCCTACTTGCCACTTAAACTGCAATAGTCCCTTCAGTGCCCTTCCTTCTTTTGAAAAGATAACCTTTTGCCCAGCCCCTGCAATGTCCTTTGTCCCAACCAGTACTATAAAAAGCAGCTCAAGGAACTTGTAACTTTGCTTCCAAGACCCTTCAACTTAATAGCTTCCCAGTTGAGATTTTTTGCTGAAGGATTGGAACTTCATTTGGGGAACCCTGACTTCTCCAGGCGAAAAACACAAGGGGTTCCAGGAAATCCCAGAGACTCAGTAAGAGGAGACCTCAAGCAATGGCCTTAAAGTTGGATGTCCCTCCTGCCTGCAGACTCCCAGTGGTGATTGAAAATCCATTCCCTCCTTGGATAGTAGCACAATTGAATTAAATCAGTCCAATTGCATCTATTTATTGAGGGAAACTGGGGAGCCGAATCTCCCCAGGATGAGTTCAGAAAACAACCAAACTGGAAAGTGCCCATCCAGCACTCAGGAGCAAATCGTGACCTAGGAAGATTGGCCCTTGTGGACCAGCCCACAGGCCAAGAATAACCCTCTTGCTGACCAGAGGCAGTTCTTTCTAGAATGACCAGATGTCGATTGACAGAGCTCGAAGGGTCTAGGCACAGCCAAAATATAAGGTAGACCCTAAATGATCTGAAAGTCTTATTGGCGGCATGGGGCTAAATCTGCTAAGTGACCCAAACAAAATCCCTGGGGTCCATCCTAGACATGTCTTTTCGGATTTCAGTGAAGGGCACTACAGCACAAAAGCTCTGATCTGTTACTCCATAAACCAGCTCCCCAGTAGAAGGGGAAGAAAAAGGTCCCTCAGTCCAGCCCCAATCCTCTCCCAGAAGTCTTGATTCAGCTGACCCCAAAGATCTAAGGCACCGGAGCCTCCCAGAGCAAGGCCCCTGGGAAAGACCTGAGCTCCCTGGAGGCCAAGAAAACAAAGGGGATCCAAGCTGTCACAGAGGAAAGATGGAAAAGAAAAAGTGGGCCGCCTCGTTTCCCTCAATGACCTGCCACCCAGGCTTTGAGGCCTGAGACCAAAGGTTCTGACCAAGGAGGACATGCTTGAAGCCTTATAACAGTGAAACAGGGACTGGGTTTCCCAGAGCTACGCCAAGAATGCCTGGTCTGGTCAGAGGCCCAGGAAGGCCAAAGGCGGATTTGGGGGGAGAAGTTTTCATTTGCTTCCTCCCTGTGAGCCTGGAAATCCCCCACCACTTGGGCTTTTTCTGACTCTTTCGATGCAATGATCTTGTTTTCCCTTTTATCTTTTGGGGAGGAGATGCCATTGCATCTGGCCTTTACCCATTTCTTCTTCATGTTCCCCAGAATCAAGATCCCGGCCCTTGGCTTAATGTACTGAAACTTCCGATGGTCCCCACTTTCATTCCCTTGTGAGCACAAAGTCACTCACCGCCCTCTTCCACACTGGAAATCCCCATGTTCAGACTCACAAGATTGTCTTTACCCTTTTAGCAAATGGGTTTTTAATGCTTCCTTCCTTCTTATACTACAAGCTCCAAAAGGGGATGGGGGAGATTCTGCCCTCCATGCCCCAGACCCAAACGGATTTGGGGCGACCACCAAATTGGGTCTTAGCACTTCTTCATTCCCACCTTTTGTCTCCTCTGCCCCTCACTGGGGCCTTCCCTCACTGTTCTCCGGTTGTTCTCAGTTGGTCTTTTTTGTGGTCCTTCCATATTTTTCTCCATTGGATACGGGGATTCTCCTTTCTTTAGCCCCATTTTAGCACAAAGGAACTTTAGTAGGTGCTGTTACTAAAACCAACGGCCCCTTGAGTTCTTTAGACCGTCCCCCCTCCATACTTCCCATTCAGCCCCATCCAGCCATCGCTCAAGTCCGGCCCTCACCCGCCCTCCTCCCGGCTGGCTAGGCTCCTCCTTCACTGAGCTAAAAGTTTCCTTTGTCCAGTGACCTCTCAGCAAGCTTGGGGCATGAAATTATCCTTCCCATTGCACAGTTGAAAAACAGAGGCAGATAGAATTTGTCAAGGTTATAAAGCACAAGTGTCAAGGCTAGTTTAAACTCCCCTTCTAATTGGGTGAGAACCCTCTCTCAGATGAGAGGGGGTAAGGATTGGGGGACTCCTGGAGGAGGGGGAGAAAAATGGCCCCCGACTCCCACTGGGGAAGCAGCCCGCTGCATCATCCCTATTCCCCCCCACCCTGTTGGATCCCCAAAGCCAAGAAACCCCTAAGGGGGCCAGGGCACTGTGGCCTGGCCTGACAGAGGAAGGGAGGGGTCTGGGTCAAAGCCCCGCACACACTGCCTCTGCCTCCATTTTTTGCCATTTTGGGGTCTAAACAGTTGCCCAGGGAAATGAAGAGCTGAGGGTCGGATCGTTTTATTGGTAAATAGTACTGGCTAACCATGTTCCCTGGGGACAGAAGCACTTCTTGGACAGTGGGAGGGATCTGGCAGGGGAGGGGCTCCCCGGGAGAGGCAGGAAACCACAGCATCTGGGAGGGGAAGAAAGAGGAGGAGGAGGGAGGAAAGGGAGGAGAAAAGTCAGAGGTAATCCCTGCCCTGTGGGCCCTTGATCCAGGCAGATAGAAGAGTCCAGCTCTGAAGAGGCCCTGGCCTTCCAGAAAGGAGGAGACCAAAGACTAACTGGGCTGCCCCCAGGACAGTAGCCTGACACAGCAGGGCCCTCCAGGGTCTGTCCTTGAGGCTATAGAGGGAAGAACAACCGGAAAGCAGGATTCCTGGAAGGAGAGGGGTGACCAGCCGCCCAGCCCCATGGAGAGCCCCTCAGAGCCCATGGGGACCTCAGCCCCCGGAGGGGATCCTGATCCGGTGAACTCCAGCCTGCAGGAGCCCAGGAAGGGCAGAGGCAGTTGGTGAATTCTGCCCAGATGGAGCGGGGACCAGGGGGGGGGAATCCCAGGGTTCTGTCCAGACACGTATAAGAACATTTGACCAGGGTTCTTTCCTGACCAGGGCAGGGGAGAAGTAATGGCACTCAAGGCTATCCATCCCCACGTGCCTCAGGACAATGTCCAGTGCTGGAACGGGACCCCTGAAGGGGAAGGGAAGCTTATCAGAGGAGACCTGGGTGTGGGAATCAGCCTGATGTGACCCAAACCATGGTCAGGTCACCTAGACCTTAGCTTGGATTTACCTGGAACCCAACCTTCCTCCAGTGGGCTTAAAAGTGTCAGCCTTAAAATGCACCCAGGGTTTTAAGGCCCCTTCCCGGGTTTGGGGCCAGAGACTGATTCAATGCTGCCTTTCCTTTTCCATTTGGATCGTCAGATGTCTCACCTTATTGGGCCTCATTTTTTTCAGGAAATAAAAGCACTGGCTTCAGGAATCTCTAAGTCTGGTTTTGTCCTCAGCCCAACCTTTGTTGCTTCATTTCTGCCTCCATTGCCTTTTCCCCCAGCACACTGGGAGATCTGAAACAAGCCCGGGGGGAGTCAAAATTTTAAAAAGGCCCATTCTCCCAGAGGCTGGGGCCTTATAGGATTGGAGGCCCAGGATTCCCGCAAACACCCCCTTCCCCAGGAGCCCCACCCTTATGTCAGGGACAGCTCAGTGGCCTTGGTCTCTGGAGGCAGTGGGACCCTGCTGACCTCTCCTCCTTCCTCCCCTCCCCTCCATCCCTCAGCTGCTGGATCCAGCGACATCCTCAAGTCCCTGTTCCAAACCCTCCCTTTGGGGAAGTGAATCACACCTTGGACATCCGGGGTTCACAGGCCCCTTCCACTTATACTTGGTACAGAAAAGCAGTAGCAGAACCCAACAAGACGCTCCTCAGGTTGAAACAGCAGGAGCCTGCAGGGCTCCTGAGAAGGTGCTCCCCAACCGGCTCCCTCCATCCCTAACCTTACCCTCAAGACACTATAACCATGTAACCATTTTAATTCCGGGTGAATAATATTTGGACAAGGGAAATTTAGGTGTATGGTGTGCTGCCCCTTCCCAAGGCCGTTCCCCTCCCATTCCCTCCCTCGTCTGGGGGAGACTCCCGAGCAGGGAGAATGAGAGGATCAGCCCTCCCTCCCAAATGGGGCCCAAAGAGGCAAGAGCCCTCCCAGCCCGACGGTGATCATGGGTCACTGGGAGCACTGGAGGTCAGAGGTCATTAGCTTCTGGCCTAAGCTGTTATTATTTAATTCCGCTTCCTGCCAGCTTCCCAACCTCTTGAAACAAGAAGAGCCTTGAGGGGCTTGGAGGGGCATCTGGCCTCTTGGGGTTGTTCCAGCCGGCAATTGACTCTGAAGTTCACCTTCCCTAAAAACAGAAAAATCTCAGGTCTGGGGCATTGCTGGGCTGGGACGTGGGGGGCGCGTCCAGACTACCCACACCCGAGCCAGACCAACGCCTTGGTGCCCGGTCCTATTCTTTGAGGTTCCAGAACTGGGAGGAGCCCCCCAGGGAAGGACCCCGGCCCTCCATTTTAGAAAACAGGCAAGATCAGGGGTCATGGGACAGAGGGTTCCAGCTCCTGAGCCCCCCCAAATAAGGGAAAACCACCCAAGGCCCAGGGGAACCAAGAGTCATTGGGGCTCCAAGGAAGGAGAACCCCACAAGGGGCTTTCCTGCTGGGAAATAGGCTAACAAGGGCTGCATATGTGGAGCCAGAAGGTTTCGGCTCTGGGGCATCATATTTCATCACCTCAAGGACCTGGGGCGGAGGTGCTTTGGTTTGTAAGGAGGAAAAGAAACAGAGAGTGAGTGATGTGGCCGAGCTGGTGGGTAACTGAGGGGGATTCCAGGGTTTCCTGAGCCCCACATCCAGCATTCTGTCTACTGAACATCCTTGCGGCCTCCTACCTGCAGGGTCACCTTGGGAAGGAGGGACTTCTCCAGAATGGTCCATCTTCGAGCAGGGACTAGCTGCCCATTCGACAGGGAAGCTTGACTGGGGGGAGGGTCAGCCCAGGCCCCCTGGCACTTGCTTCCATGGTAGGCAGTGCTGGGAGTTGACCCAGAAGTCTGTGTGTGTGGGGATGCCTTCAGTGGCTAAGGAGGCAGGAGCAGCCCCTGACAGTCATTGCCGGCTTCTTTTGTCCCTGAAATGGGGGCAGGGAATACTGTGAGACAAAGGGCTAAGTCCTATTATGATTCTCAAGCATTGCTTAGGCACCTACTGCATCCAAAGGAACTGGCCTGGGTACGGGCATGGCAAGCAAAAAATAAATAAGTAAATCACTTCCCTTGAGAAGCCTGAGTTCTGTTGTGGAAGCACACAAACAGGAAAGTGGAAGGGACCCAAGAAGCCCAGGAAGCAGTTCCAAATGAGGATTTGCCAGGTGGAGGCAATTCCTGGGGGAGCAACAAACTCCATAGTGGTCCAGACCCTGGTCCTCCAATCCTAGTGTTCCTGAGGCCTCTTGGGCACCAAGCAGGGGCTGAGGGATGAGGCAGCTGGCCGAGCATTAAGTAGCTGGATGGGACCAGGCAGGACTAGCACCTGGGACCGCTTGGCTCCCAAACAGACCCACTGTCCCCGGCTTGGGGCTTGGCTCCCCTCCTCGGCACAGGACACTGGAGAAGTTGGGATCCAGGAAGGAACCTCAGCCCACTGATCACTGAAGAGCCTGGGCAGAAAGAGGACAACAAGAGGGCCTGATGGGCTGGACAAGGAACCGTGGGGAAGTCTCCCTCAGTCTTCTCAGGCCGAAAACAAGGGATTGCCCTTCACCAGACACAAGGTATGGCTTCTCCCAGGGCTTCCAGATTCTGCAAAGGAGAAGGCCAGGAGCGAGAGTCCTAGATTGGGACGGAACTGGATTAATCCCAGCCCTCATTACTGGGACTTCCGTGAGTCACTTTGCCTTGTCGAAAAGGGTGGCCAGCATTCCCTGCCCAGCTGCTGAGGGCACAAGGGATGGGAACTGGGGCTCCATTCGTTCCCATTCCCACCAGGCAAAAGGGAATTGGGCAGTGGGTGGCCTGGGCAGGATAAAGGACTCTAAGATCCTTTGGGGAGGGGGGCCACCGGGGCAGGAGGCAGGAAGGTTCTTTTGGGGAGGTAGAAGGTGAGCTGAGCCGGGCAGGAAGAGAGTCTCTCAGGATTCTCCAGGGGAATTGAAGGGGGAATGAGGTCCAAAAGAATGGAAGAAAGGAAAAAATCCCCTTCATTATGTCTTGTCCTTTATCATTTTGTGCTTGGTCAGGTTTTACAATATTGGTCTAAACAAGGGTGGTGGAGGATGCAGACAGGAAGAGGGCCCAACCTGGGCCCTCCAGGGAGCGAAACCTGGAGGCCCCTGCCCCCAGCTTTGGGGCCCCAAGACCAGAAGGGGCTGCGAGCACTGGCTTCTGGGTTTGGTTTCTGGGTTTGACTTCTGGGCTGCTGTGCTGTGTTTCCCAAGGAGCACGAGGTCTTTGGGCTGGTGGAATTCCCTTCCTTCCTTGCTGCTGGTGGTTCTGACTGGCCTCAGCTGAGGAGGTTTCTTATTCGGTTCTCCTTCCCACATCCCTTTGATCCCTTCCTGTACGGGGCACCATCCCCCAGAATTCATTCTTTCTGAGCCACAGGACAGGCAATGTCCATGAGGAGGACCCGGGGGCTACAGGCCATCAGCTGCCGCCCTCCCTTTTGCCCAAAGCCCCTTTGGCTCCCAGTGCTGGTGCTTTGGCCAAAAGAGCAGCAGGGGATGGAAGGAGAAGGAGGGCAGAAGGGGTTACGGGGACTTGGCTGTACTTTTTTCCATTGAATACGCTTTGGGAAGCATGTCACCATTCCAGGCAAGGCGTGTGGGAGGGGCAACTCGGGATCAGGACAGGGGAACCTGGGGCCATGGGCTGGTCAGGGGGTCTTGCTTGGAGACTGCCAGAAGGGAGAGAGGGTTGGCCTTAGAGTCCAGGGCTTGGGGCAAATCCAGCTCCACTTACTGTCTGTTAGATCAAAGAAAGCAAAAACAGGGCTCAGTTGTTCTGTGCGGCCTGACCTGGATCAGGTTCTAAGATTTCAGGAGCTCCATAAAACATGGATGGGAAAAAATTGTTCAGTTTTCACTTGTGATTTTTTTCCCCCCTGAGTGTTTCATTTCATAAAAACCATGACTTGAGAAGGGCCCAGGCTTCCCGGTGACTGCCCAAGGCCCCCAGGAACACAGAAGGGGAGGGCCAGGAGGCCTGATGACCCCGGGCCCCTTTGAGCTCACTGTAACCTCTGACCTGTGATCCCAGGCAGCAGGGCATGTCTCAGAGGCAGATGGTCATGAAGGTTGGCCAGAGGATATGACATGGGTGGGAAGGAGGGGATCGGGACAGATGGCTCCAGGGGCAGGGTTGAACATCAGTTGAAGGTCTCTGCCCTGAGCTGGAGGGGAATTGGAGTTCGAATACGGGGGGGTAGGACCTACCCAGGCACCTACTATTTTCCAAAGGGATGGGTTGGAGAGACCAAAAGGGTTCCATGAAAGGGGTTGAACCCATTTTCCCACGAAGCTGAGATCCTTAGTCCTCCTCCCACTTTTGGGAAGGCGGACTAAAAAAAGGGTTGTTAAAACCTTTAGGGAGGAGGGTTGAATCCAACACCTTCTGATTCCAAACCTGGGCTATTTCCACCAGACCCATAGTGGGTGTGAGCAGTGTTTTCTCCAAATGGCCTTCCGCTCCTGCTCCAGATCCTTCATCCTGCTTGTCAGACCTGCTTTTGGGGCAATTTGAGCAAAAGCACTTCTTCCAAAATCTTTTGTCCTCCTCTCCCCTCAATCCGCCCCATACTAGTCCGCGCCTATAAGCATGGAAGCTCACCTCTGTGCAACACCTCGCTTTTACAAGGGCTTTTACAAGATGGTCTTTTTTGACCCCCAAATACTGTGAGGTGAGCACTAATATCCCATTTTACAGGAGGCCGGGGCCTTGGATTTGCTAATGAGTCACACAAGTTGATAACTTGGGACATTTTAGCTCAAGTCCCAAAACAGTGACCTTCCCCAGGCAAGATCCTAGGGGCGCCAAAGTACCTTCCCAGGCAGCCTGCTGTGGCCTTCCTTCCCAGGACTTCTCACTGCCCAGCATGTCCTCACCCCCTCAGGTGGCCAACCTCGCCCCGGCCAGATGTTTGGCCAATCCCCTTAGTCTTATTTGGATACAAGGAAGAAGTTTGTGTGAAAGGGAAGTATGTTCTCCTCTAAACTCAAAAGGCCCACGAGGGGAATGTAAATTCCAAAAATGGAGCAGAAAGGTCAGAAAACTCTAACATTTCAATTAAATTCTCTTGGGAAATTAATCCTTTTCAGAGCTGAGGGAGGATAACCAAGGCGAGTCCCCGGAACTTGGAAGTTCCCAGAACTTATTTGGGAACACAGGTTTCTTAGGGTGGCTGAAGCTACAGACAACCCAGGGATAGGAAATTTATCTGGGCCCTCCTTCGCCAGAAGGCTCAGGAAAGTCCGCCCCCTTGCCTCAGCCTCCTAGCATAACAGCATCTTGTGGAGAATCTTGAAGATCCCTTCAACATTTGATTTAGGACAGGAAACTGCTAGGAAGGGGGAGGCCAAAGGAGGAAATAAATGAATGTTTGTAAACTGTTCTGATCTCCTCCTGGGAACAAGTTGCAGTCCTAGGCAAGGGGGATTGAGGATTGATTAAAGATCAGACATGGGAGCCCCTGACTCCCAGCCAGGATTCTATCTTTGCATGCTGCTACTTACAATCTACCAATCTCCTCCTTTTGCTTTGTTTTACTTTGGAGAAGGTCCTTTCTCTCTCTGAGCACCACCCCATGACCCTGTTCTGGCCGGCTTGACCTTTCACCAATATCCCCATCAAGGTGTGGAGGTGATCCTGGATTCTTGAAGACCAGGACAAAGAGGATAATTTTTCCAGATCCTGCCAAGCCTAAAGGGTGAGGAATCCTGGCAAGGACGGGGATGTACTCCCCAACCCATGTCTCAACCCAAAATTCTCCCTGGGGCTTTGGGCCCAAGGGAAGTCTTTTCACATCCAGGAAGCTTTCTCCAAATGGAGAACCTAATCACTTCAAGAAAGCAGGGTCCGGCCAGTGATATCACGGGTTCTTTGGCCAAGTTCCGACCCTGACCTTTCTGGTCTTAGGGAGATACTTCCATGTTATACTTTTGGAAAAGGCACCGAAATTCCCAAATAGCTTTTTTATTTTCTGCACAGGGCCCTTCCAAACCTTCCTGCACCCAACATGGCCCCTTTGGGAACAAGGACAAGTCTCCCTGACATGCCCAGTCTGAAGGTCAAGAAGTCCATACCAATGGTTCAAAACCACTCCCCAGTGGGAGGATAGTGCTGTCCCCGGATAACAGGACACTCACCATAATCAAAGTCACAAGGGAAGACCAAGGACCCTATAAGTGTCAAATCCGGAACCCAGTTAGTTTTAATGAGAGTGAATTCACACTGAATATTGCCTGTGAGTAAATTCTCTTTCTGCATGGTGCATGTTCATAACCTGGTGGTGTGTTCCCAGAGGTCAAGCCTATCCAGTCACTGATCTTGAGTGCTAAAGATCAAATCCTTGGGCTGCCCATTGCTCTTTGATTTAGGGAACCCAGGCTGGCCATATCAAGCCTTTCCATCTGTGATGGAGTAGGGCCGGCCATGGTGCTGAACAAGAGAAGGCCTTAAGACCTTCCAAGTTCAGGGACCTCAGGTTCAAACCTGAGTGGATGAGGAGCTGTGAATTTCCAGCTCAGATGAGGTCAGGAGAATAATGGTCCCTGGTGATGGGTTAAGAAAGGGAAAATCCCTTCACTTTTCCCTTTACAATATGTATTCTCTTTTGCTCCAGATGGCCCGGAAATGATTTTCCCCACAGCCCTGAATTATCCTGAGGGAACATTGATTGAATTGCTCTGCTGAGTCTAACCCACCTGCCCAACCTTGGTTATCAAAAATTCGATGGCATCCACATCCAAGCTCTATTCAATGTGTTCTGAATCACACTGGAACCTATACCTGTAATGCATCTAACTCTTCACTGGCTTGCAGCAGCAAAGACATCATTCACAGTTCTGGTGAGTACTTAGGCCCCCGACTTTGTGTCTGCCTTTTCTTGGCCTTCTAGCATGGACAAAGAAAGGAAGGACGTTCTGGCCCTGCCTAAGCATTATTGAGGGGAAGGGGCTCTGAGTCGCCAGAAACTGGGCCGGTTTCTCTCTTTCCATCCCCTGTGCACCCCCAGGTGTCCCTCTTGCTTCTGAGACTTAGATTCTGCATCTGAACAATTGGACAATCTTTCACCTCCCATGTCACAGAATTCTGTGTGGAGAAAGTTCTTTTTACATTTTAGGTTCAAAAAGAAGTGAGCTGTTTCTGTTGCTGTTGGTGGTGGTGGTGATGATGAGGCTGTTGTTCTGTCCCTTTTGCCTTCCAGTTTCTAGAATCACAGCTGCCCTTGGAGCTGTAGTTTTGCCTTCAGTCCATCTCACTCAATGCTATGAAGTCACATAATGGATTCTAGCCTTTGTTAGAATGTAAGCTATGAGAATGTTATTAGGGTTGGCTCTGATCCTCTTTTGCAGGGAAATGCAGACGGTGGAGAGGAAAATTAATATTATCTCTGTTGATACAGAAAAACTCAGCTCTGCATCCATGTGTTCTTTTTGACATGAAACGCTAAGTGGCCTGTTCCTGGGCTCTGGTCCAGGTAAAGGTAGAATTGTCTCTGCGTCAGTTGGCCAACTCTGGCATGTCACCCTTGCCTCAGTTCCCTTGTCTGTTAGCTCCTTAGCACTCCACCCAATCTCTGTGGACAGTGGCTTCTGGCTGGATACTGTGTCTCAATCATGTGTACAAGATGGCAGACCTTTGCATTACTAGTTACACTGATGGGCAGTAGGACCTAGAAAGATCATCTGTGACTTCAGAGTTTCTTTTTCCTTCTCAGTCCTGTTAACAATTCACAAAATTCATAGAGTTTTGGGCTTACGAAACCACAATTTCTGTCCCAGACACTGGAGGAGGAGGTGCAAGAGCAGGAGAGAGATAAAACAGTGGGCTGAGAACATGAGTTTGGACAAGTCAGACTGCAGCAGTATACAGCATAGAGGGGGGAATGACCTTTTCTTGGCCTAAATCTGAACATAAGGATCACTATGGTCCACATATTAATATGGTTTTTAAGTAGAATATTATCTTTGTGTTGTTATATTTTTGTTGGTCTTGTTACAGTATAATCTGGTTCAGACTGCACTCAAGAGTGTTGGAGTTGTATATTTGATGCCAGTGGCCTAAATTACCTTTTTCTTAATGTAATCAAAATCCAATTTCTCTGCCTCCTCTTTCTTGCCCACACTGCTAAAGAAAAAGAAAATTCTTGTGACAAATATGGATAACCAAGCAAAACTAATTCTCAGATTGGCTATACCCAAAAAATCTCTACTGGTAAATACCTTGAGTTCATCATCTTTGTGTAAGAAGTAATGATCTTATTTCACTGAGTATCTTTGGGAATCCTGGTAGGTCAGTGCTTTGATTAAAATCTGAAGACTTTCCAAGAACTTTGCCTCTGCAGCATTATAATGATTGCATGAACTATCCTTTGCTTCTACTCACTCAATTCTGCATCAGTTCATACAAATCTTCTGAGTTTTCTCTTCTTGATCTCGTCCTAGTAAAAGTTCTTATCAATGACTTGGGTCAAATGAGATTATATGTAAGGAGCTATGTAAATGGTCACTCTTTTTCTAATAATTATTCAGAATGAAAGCATAATTTTGAAACTTGAGAAAAAAAAAGATAGAAGGAAAAAGCTTAAGAGGACAGTTACTATATGCAGGGTAAATTAGGATCCAGAAGCCTCTCAGCACGGTGGCTCTGTAAATGGAATGGGATCAGATGAAAATTATTAGAATCAGACAGGTCCTGCCCTTGGGTCCAAAAAGACCAAAGCATAGGTAAGTATGGGTCCAGATGGGGAAATTACTGATCACTAAACCCTAGGAAAAAACAGTTAAACTAAGTAAGGATGATTGACTCAGAGAAGGGAATATTGAGAGGGCAGACACTCTACCTGATTTTTGAATGCAAGGTTAGGTTGCCTAAAAAGAGAACAAGCTCCCATAGAAGATGAGATCATTACAGAAACTCAGAATCTAATGGTGAGGCAGCAGTTTTTCTGAAGAAGACCAGTGGAGTATCAGTGGACTATAAGTTTAATACTTGAGTCAGTGGGGTGGTGAGGCAACCAAACACCCTGAAGCAATTACAGTATTTTCACTTCAAAGAATAAGGAAATAACAGGCACTTGGAGTACTGTATCTGGTTCTAGATTTTTAAAGTTTCCAAAGGACACTGATACATGGGAGAGCATCCAGAAAAAGACAAGCAGGTCATGGAAAGGGCTGGTGTGCATATGATCTGCGGGTCACCTGAGGGAACTCATAATGTTGATCTTGTAGAAGAGGAGACATGGGGGACACAATAATTTGCTGGACTTTTCCAGGGAAAGGCAATTAGACATATCCCTTCTGGCCTCCAAACCAAGAACGCAGAGGCAAATGAAGACAAGGCTCAATGACCTCAAAGGTCCTATACAGCTCTGTATTCTATGCTTCGTGTCAAAACTCTCTAATAGACCAATCCAAAAGCAGAATGGGTGCCCTTGAGAGTTAGTAGGTTCAAGTGAGATCATATCTCTAAAACCCTTAGGACAATGCCGAGCACACAGTAGGCACTTAATACTTGTTCCTTTTTTTCTCCATCCTTTCTTTCCTCCTCTTTAGAGTCTAGATGAGCCAGGTAGAATGTACTAAAGATTCTATCCCATGTGTGAATTGGACTTGTTCCACTGCAGTGCTAGCAACTCTGAAATCCCATGGTTATATCTCTGAGGTTTGTGTAGCTATCAAGAAGAAAAGGGATTTGTCTTCGTGGACTTCCCCAGAGGAAAGAAGTAAATGCTGGGAATCTTGGGTGAAAGGGGAAAATTAGGCTACTTCTCTCATGATTAGAGTGGTCCAAAAGAGGAATGGCAGAGAGAAGGCTTCTCTTCGGCAGAAGCCTCCAAACAAAGAACTAGATTGGGTCAGATGGCATGACCCTCTCTTCCAAATCTGAGTTTCTGTGGAAGTCACTGAAAACAAAAGTTGGGAGAGGAAGCCTGACAACAGTTGGTGTGGAAAAGATTCAGGGATTAGTGGACTAAAAGCTAACTTGAACTTGGGTTGCAGTAATAACAGCACCCGACCTGCAGCCAGGGAAGCTCAGGTCCTTCTGTGCCCCAAGGGGTACAGGCCACCCCAGGAACAAAGGTTTTCTACAGTTCAGAGCACCTTGTATTTAATAAGAATGTGGACAGGACCCACTCATCAAGCTGACCTTCAACTTTTCATTGAGTCTGGAAGGTGACCCTTGGTTCTCCCATGCAAGATATGGCTGGAGAGACTCCAGGAGGCCTCTGGGGCTATCATCAAAGGACCGGCCTTTGTAACTGAGCAGAGGCCCATAGCCCAAGCTTGGCCAGACAGGAATGGACTTTTCAGACTCAGAGCTTCATGTTGTCCATTTGCCAAAGGAGGAACTAGGGAAGACCTCCTACAAATCACAGTGGTTCCAAGTACTAGAGGATGCACCCCCAGGAATGGAGTGACTCAGTCATGGCTGGAGGGATGGGCCAGAGGGGGAAGTCTCAGAAATCAGCCTCAGAGCCCTGAAGGGCCCTTGTGGAAGCAGGTCAGCATTGCTCTGTATGGCTCCCAAGGGGAGAGCTAGGAGCAAAGTGGGAAGTCACAGGGAGGCCAATGGCACACAGTATAAAGGAGACCTCACAAGGGGAGCTGTCCACCAGGGGAAAGAGGCCTGATGACTGCTGAGGTCACAGAGAAGCGGAGGGGGTGACTCTTGATCAGGCCCGACGTGGGAGCTTGGGCCAGATGCCCCCTGCCATCTCTGGTTCTCTGCTGCTGAGACAGTGGCAAAGGGCTGGCCCTCTACAGGTCTCATCACAGCCAAGGCTACTGAGGGGGATGCTGCAGAACATCTCCAAGCAGAGAGCATCAGCTGACCTCTTTGTGACCCCAGCTGGTCAGAGGAACAAAAGCTGGACTGGAGAAGGAGCAAGGGAATAAACATTTAGTGAGTGCCTACGATGTGCCAGTCCCCCACGAACCTCTTTACCAATATCATCTCATTTCATCAGGAACAGAACATAAGCCCAAAATCTATAGGCTCCTCATGGAAGCACAAGCTCCTCTTGCCACAAGCAAAACTTCTAGATGTCCTAGGTCTCTGAAGAAGATGCCATCTACCTGCCTCTCCCATGGGAGGTCTGTGGAAGGGAGCACTGCCCCACAATCCATATGGAGCCCAACTTTGGGAAGGGGCTCTCACTTTGAAAAAAGGAAGGAGAAAGCAGAAGGGGTGAAGCACCACAGGAGCCCCCGCAGTACCCCATGAAGGCACCTAGGGAAGTGGTACCCAAAGGAAAGTGGCTCTGAGCTCAGTGCTGTCCCTCCGCCAATCACTCCTGTGCCTATCAGGAGAGAACATCCTGCAGGGGGAATCTGGGATGTGCTGAAGGGAGCCCCGCTTCTGAGCCAGGACACCTGGGTTCCAACCCCAAGTCTGCTATTTTGTAGCCAACCGACCTTATACAGGTCACCCAGCCCCTGGGGATCTCCATTTTTCTTATCCAGGAAATAAGGGAGTGCATTAGATGCTGGGAAAGGCCCTTCTGGATGGAGATCCAGGATCGTCTTATGTCTGCAGCTCTGAACATTCAGGAGCCTGGTCTGCAAAATGCACATAAGCCACTTTGAGCAACAAAGGAAAGAGCTCAGGGGCTGGAATAGGGAGCATGAATGTTTCTCCTTTTGTGCCAGAGAACCCCGGGACAATCAGGTGGTGGATTCCAGGGATCCCTTCTCACAAGGATCCCTTTTAAATCCAGAAAATAAAAGTCATAGGACATCAAAGGAAATTGTTATCAAACATTTTCTAAAAGATGCCAAATTAAGAATTCCTGGAATAGAATGAAATAATTGATGAAAGAAAGGAAGAAACCTCAGTGAAAAAGGAAGGCACTGGGCCTGGATTAAGAAAGAACTAGAGTTCAAATGTGGTCTTAACAATAATAGCCCCTACCTCCCAAGGTTCTTGAGAGGATGAAATTAGGTAATACAGCATTTCACACAGTGCTGACCAATAACAATAGTCATAATAATGAGAATAATAACATTTATATAGCACATACCACATGCCAGGCATGTAGGAGGCACTTCATCGATGCTGTTCCCTCGTCCCATTTCCAACTTAGTCATAAGATTATGCATGTCCCAAAACCTGTCTCAGGGAGGGGATAACTCAGGACCCAGCACCCCCTCCCCTGGGCTTCCTCTGCACCTTCCTTATTAGCATAACCACTGAACCAGGAGGCATCTCCTTGCCCATAGACCATCCCTGAATGTCTATAATGCAAATACTTGGGCTTGGGCTTTGAGTGCTTTTTTGTCAAGAAGACATGACCTGGTAAAGCCACAAGCCAATCACTCACATACCTCTCTTTTTCTCTCTATAGAAAGAACAACCAAACCTAACCTCACAGCCAACAGAACCAGCGTCATAGAGAATGACACTTTGGTCTTCACATGTGGCACAGAACAGGCAGAAGTGGACATTCTGTGGTTCTTCAATAAAAAGTCCCTGATTCTCAATGAGAGGATGAAGCTGTCTATGAAGAACCAGACCCTTATCATCCAAGTTGTGAAGCGGGTGGATGCTGGGTCCTATGAATGCGAAATCCGGAATCCAATCAGTTCCAACAGAAGTGACCCCATTTCCCTGACTGTGAACTGTGAGTGACTCTGAGTGTCCTCCCTCTCCTGTCCTTTCCCCAGCAGTGACTCACAACTCATCTCTTCTCTTCTCTTCTTTACACAGATGGACCAGACTACATCACATTTGTTCCAAACTCCGAGAAAGGAGAGATTGACGTCAAACTCAAAGGCTCACTGACGTTAGAGTGCCATGTTGAGTCTTACCCACCTGCCCAGTATATATGGCAAGTCAATGGTACCGTGAACTCTGCCTTCTCTAATAATACCTATGTCATCAAAAATGCAACTCAGGAAGATTCAGGAGAGTATACATGTGAGGCAAAGAACAATGTCACCAACTTGTCAGTCTCTAAAAGCATCACAGTTAAGGTGGTTGGTAAGTGTTCTCTCCCTTCCCTCAGAGAAAAAGGGTTTGGGGATTGGTCAAAGGTGGGGGCCAGGAGCAGGTGCTCAGGCTTATTAAGGAAGGCAGGTTTTGAATTGAATTGGCAGAAGACATGTAAAGGAAGAATCTGATTCCAGGGCATGTGGTCAGCCTGGGAGTGAGTCAGTTCATTTACTGTGATTTTGCCCTTGGTAAATATGGACACCATTCTCCAAATTGTAATATACCATGCAGTTTCATTCATCATTTGATACACATTTAGCTACAAACTTTCTGCAGAACACTGTGCTAGGCACAGAGGGAAATACAAGGTTTTTCTAAGATTCCATTACCAATTTCAGGAACCTTCAAATCTAGTAGAAGGATCAGACCCCAAAGACAGGTCATTGATACACAACATTACATGAAATGCATACTTAGACTATGGCTACAAAATAAAATGTTGTAGGAGAGCAAAGATGGGAAAGGCCATTGCAGCTGGGAGGCTGATCAAAAATCAAGTCAGGTTTCATAGAAGAGCTATCATTTGACTAGTGTTTTAATGTTTATGGAGGAGTTCAGCAAATCAAAGGGGAGAATATTCTGTTTCCATGGAGAAGTATTCTAAGTCAAGGTTCAGAGGTGGGATACTACAGTGTGTGTCTGAGTGGCAAATGTAGAACAATGCAACCTGAGCAGATAATACATGGCCAGAAGAATATTAGAGAGTTCTGCTGCCATTTTGTGAAAAATCTTGAATGCTAGGCTAAGACCACCAAAGTTTACCTAGTACTTAATAGGAAGTTTCTGAAGCCTAATTAGTAGAGAACAGGTGGTCTGTTTGATATGTCATTCATCAGCACTGAATGGATCAATAAGACTGACTCAAGGGTGAGAATTTTGTTTAACGTGACCACTGTCACATCTCTAGTTCATTTGTGACTTTGTCCAAATAACCTGGATGTGTAAAAATCTGGGGAATATTAAGTTCCTTTTCAGCCCCTCAATTCCAGGCAACAGCTCCCAGTTAATGTGATGAAAATAAAGAAAATAGAGCAAGAATCATTATATGTGCCTTTATAAAATGCTTCATCATTAAGAGATCAGACAAGGGAATAGAAAGAAGATAAAGAAGCAGTTCTCCATCATAACCACTACAACAAAGGCCACAAATGACCAAAAGAAAAACTCAATGAGTCATTCTTCTGACCCATTTCAGGGGCCCAAATCTGGGCATATGGACTAATCAGGAAGGTGCCAATAAGACCAAAGAATAAATGAGGGCTCTAAAATGTGTATTGGGGAAGAAGTAATCAAGGATTCAGGAAACATGAGCCTGACACTCAGTAGGAGCAGCAAGAGGGGTCAAGAACCAGCTCTGAGTCTGAGCCCAAAACTAGATCACAGAATTCATTCTGAAGAAGGAATCTGTGCCTAGGGATGGGAGAAGCTGTGGGTGTCAGTTAGACTTTAAAGGGAACAAAAACCTCTAATTGGTTCTGAGACCTGCAACTGAGTAACCAGAATAAAGGGAGGCTTGTACATCAACAGAGCTTTGCTAACTGACAGGAGCTGTGGTCAGCAGCAGTATACTGGACCACCAATTAGAGAAAAGCCTGTGATAGTATTGCTAAGACTCAAATCTAAAGCAAGAGCTCATAAAACTCAGACAAGAAGGGCAGGGATTAGAATTCACTCTACATAAGCTTACTTTGGACACACTGAAAGTTAGCAGGTCACCATCTTGAGCCAGTCCTTATGTCCAATTAAAAAAAAAAAAGTACCAACTCAAGAAATAAGGCTAGTATGTTGAACAAACAAAATATACTATCTTGAAAAAAAAAAAAAAGCTGTCATTGAGATAGGAATACCCCCCCCCCAAAAAAAAAAACTCAGAGGAAAAGTTCCTTTAAAATATCTACAAAAATCTCATATGAAAAAAAAAATAGAACCCGAATCCAAAATCAACGAAAATTACTAGAAGAAATAATATTGATAATAGTTTTTAAGAGTTTAAAAATATTTTACAAATAATATTTACAGCATATAGAACTTTTAGGTTTACAAAGCATCTTATAAGTACTGTGTCATTTAATTCTCAGAAGAATCCTGAGAAATCAATTTTACAAATAAGGAAACTGAGGCAAACAGAGACTATGTAACTTGTCTTGGATCACACAGCTGGCAAGTATCTGAGGCTAGTTAGAATTAGAAAGTCTTCAAATACCAAGGAGTCACAGTAATTTACATAACACAAGAAGAGGTTAACAGAGTGGATTAGAAAGCAAAAACCAAACAATATGTAGTCTATAAGGAAGACAGTTTAAATATAAAGATACACAGAGCAAAATCTATTATAAGTCAGCTAAGTCAAAGCATTGTAGTAATCATGATCTTAATGATGATCATGTAAAAATGGTTTTGAGTTTTTAAAAAATAATCAGGGAAACTGAATTGTGTTGAAAGGTACCAGAGTGAATTATTGTACCCATATAATAGTGAATTTGCACTAAATTACATAATATCTCAATACTCAAAGGAAAAGCTACTGTGATCTCTGGTAAAATGAATAGATAAAGAAAAGCATATAGATCTTCTCAGCTGTGTGGGGTACTTTTATAAGAACTGACCATCCATATAAGCATAAAAACTTCACAAACAAACAAAAGAGAAATAGTAAATACATCTTACACTTATCATAATACAATAAAAATTATATTTAATAAAGAACCTTAGAAGAAAAGATTAAAAACGATCAACTAAATAATAAACTTATTACTAAAGAACTAGCTGATCAAGGACTATTTTGTCATTTTTCCTCTTGTCTAGAGTAAGTAGTCCCATTACCATTAGCAAACAGCCTATTCTGTAGCAAATGGTAATCAGTATCATCGACAATACATGGAGCACGTGAAATCAAAAGGTAAAAGATACAAATTGGAAGAAAGACTGGAGGCAGAAAGATAGTAAGGAGGCTCCTGAAAAAATTCAGGTGGAAAATGATGAGGGCTCGAATTCAGTCAGGATAGTGAGGAGGGAGAGAAAGCTAAGCTCAGAGGATTTACAGCTGGGGTGAATGTTACAAGGAGAAAAGAACAAGTATTTGGTCAAGACCCCACCATGAGCAAATGACAGGGCCAGGATTCTAATCTAGGTCTCCAGATTCCCAACCCAGAGCTCTTTCTGTTCCAGTGTACTACCTTTCAGGGATAGGGGTGAGAGCCACTCATTTAAAGACTTTTGAGAAGAAAAGTGACATCGTCAGAATGGTATTTAAGGAAGTGGACAGTATAGAGGAAGAATTAAAGAGATGAGAGCCCAGAGGCAGGAACACTGGTCAGAGAATTACTGCCAGATTCTGGAAGAGAAGAGATGAGGAGATCTGGAATAGAAGCTGAGAGGAGAGGGTAGAGGTGAGAGATGCTGTCCAAGCACAATCAACACAAACACTCATAACATTAGGGAGAATATCACAGCAATTGATTAGATGTGGGGTTTGAAAGGGTTAAAGATGCTTGCCATTTTGGACCTGGGTGACTAGGAGGTCAGTGGTGCCATAAAGAAATAAAAGGCAGAGGGCACAATGTGAGGAGGAAGTCAGGAGTTCAAAATTAGATATGTAGAGCCCGATGTCCTTGCCCAAAATTCAGGTGTTTCCAAATGTTTGCCGGATATCCTGCAATGTGATCTTACCAACAGGATTCCCAGACTCACAGAAATATTGGTCCAACAAGCATTTAAGTTAGCAGAGTGCCAGGCAATGAGCACAAGTACTGAGCATTTATGGTGGAGACCCTTCAAAGATACTCAAGGTTCTTTTTCTCTTCTCTATCCACAGAAAATCCTTCAGGAGGAAGTAATGGCTCCACACTCTCTGGAGGGGCCATTGCCGGCATTGTGATTGGAGTTCTAGCTGGAGTTGCTCTCATTGGGGGCCTCATCTATTTCCTCTTCTTCAGAAAGACTGGAGGGTAGAATGATCCTTCCTTTGGTTCTCCTCCCTAATCTGTGTCCCCGGATGGGGAAGAGAAACGAGGATGCCCTGCTGCACCCTGTTCCCACTTCTGGACTTGATCTGCCTCCCTGTTCCAAACTCCTCCTTTTCAACACTAATTCCTTTGGGTGGCTTTCCTTTCTGGGCTTTCATCCTCCTCTCCCATTCCTGCAAGCTTGATTGCTTCTTGGAAACAGGTGTTCACTTCCCCATTGGGACAGGGACTAGATCTAAACCATTTTTCTCATACTCCCAACCAAAGGGATTGAGGTCCAAGAAGGCAGAGAGGTAAAGAACGGAAGGAGCTGCAGGGAGAAAGGAGATAGGTTGCTACCCACAACCTAGTGAGAAACTAAGTGAGGGAAAAAACCACTGACAGATCCAGACTGCATAGATGAGCACAAGAGAGAATAATAGTCCCTAGGCAGTGAAGGAACTAATAGTGAGATGGTCGTACCTCAAAGATAATTTCTGACAAAGGGAAAGGAAGCCTGGGGAGCGCTCATGAAATCTAATGGGATCCTTAGACAAGTGTCCCTTCTGGGGGCTCAGTTTCTCTGATTGAGATCTCAGTCACATCATGTCTGACATTTATTCAGGGCCAGCGAACATCATCCTACAGAGCACAAATCCTCAGCACCCAACAACAGTAAGTAAAGGCACTGACCAACCCATTTGGTGGCCAGTGGATTCTCCAGGGGGCCCCTGCCCTTAAAGACTTCTCCAGCCTTCACTCCTATGCCTTCCCCTCTTTGGGGGCCTTTGTCTTCCCAGGGCCAGAGGTCTCCTGCTCTAATTTGCAGAAGGGACCTGGGGATATTCCCTCCCAACCCTGAAGAGAAAGACCCTGACACTCCTCTGAGCTAGCAGAGCCATTCATCCCAAGCTGGCCAAGTCAGGCCTGAAGCACAGGCACCTGTTTTCAGGAGCTAGGTCCTCACCCTTATTCCCTCCCTTTGTTGATGGTGTTGTACCTGGGATGTGGGTCTCTTCCTTTGGTGGGCTTTCCTGTGGGTGTTCTGGGATCCGCCTGCCCTCCTTTTGCCTGGAAATTGCTATTGAGGAATCTATCCAGAGGGAAATCCTATGGGACTTTTATAGAGCGGGGAAAATCTGAAATGAGCTAACCAAGCCACTCTCACACAACCCTCTGGTGCTGAGGCTGTTGGTCCGGGACTGTGAACAATGAGCAAGTTGAGGTTGGTGGTTACTCTGCACTCCCTAGGTCCCTCCACAGCCTTCTCCTTCTCCCACTTTCTCTTTCCTGGGGAAGAAGGTGGGAATCCTGGGTCAGGGAAAGGTATTAGCAAGAGGACCATGTGGACCCTCTCTGCTCACTGCTCAGGACAGAGATGCTGCTGATTTCTAACTGCTGTCCCCTCTGCTTCCCTAGGTCAGACCTTCTCTGACAGCTCACCTAAAATGGTAAGCTTTATCCCTTCCTACCGAGGGATGACTCTATCGAGACACACTAAATATAGAGAAATTAGATGATATTAATTATATAAGAGCTTACATACACGTGGCACTTTACTATCTCATCTGGCTCCATAATATGAGCATTATCCTCATTTGGGTGATGAGAAAACTGAAACTGACCAGAAGTGGGGTTAGGACTCATACTGAATCCCCTATGCTCTATCTATCCCTCTCACTGGATCCTCTTCTTATCTCTCCACACCTCTCACTGGATCCTCTTCTTATCTCTCCACACCTCTCACTGGATCCTCTTCTTATCACTCCACATCTGTATTCATTCATTAAGAGGGTGCTTCCTTAGCTGAGCTGGGCCACAATTGTGTATTCACCTCCATCCCCAAACCACTGTCTCAACCCCTTGCTCCATATAAGAGCCTTTTCATTTGTAGCTAACTATTCATGACCCCATGGACCATAGTGCACTAGTACTGCCCCTGAGGTTTCCTTGGCAAACATACCGAAGTGGTTTACTCTTTCCTTCTCCAGTGGATTAAGACAAAGAGCTTAAATGATGTGTTATTAAGTATCTGAGGTCAGATTTCAACTCAGGCTTTCCTGACTCCAATCCCAATATGTGCTACCTGGTTACCTCTTGGTCCTTCGAGTTCTGTACAAAAATATGGCACAGGCCTTGTTCCCTCCGATCCAAAACAAAAGGATTCAGAGGGGAAATAGGACTGAGACAAACTAGATGGTTGAGAATCACACACAAAAAAATTTCTCTCATAAAAGGAAAAGTATCTCCCTTAAAAACCAAACACTATTTAAAAACTGAGCTCCCTCAGTTCCCTGTTACCGAAGGTCTTCAGGGAAAGTTTGGACAGTCACTGACTAGGAAGAGACATGGAGGGACTGCTCCATGCTCTAGGTACAAGGTAGACTAAATGAGTCCTTCCCAGCTCTAAGTCTGTGGTTTTTAAAGACCATGAGTTGGAAGGACCCTGTGGGGAGGGTGATACCTTCCCCCTCTGTGTAGTATACACTCCATTTAACCCACTCTATGCCTTACAGACTGAGGAAGTACCCTATGCCTCCGTGAACTTCAATGCCCAGAAACCAGCTGCCAAGACTCAGTACCCATCATCCATGGACACCGTTTATTCTGAAATCAAAAAGTAATGAACTGGTCCTTTTTCTCTGCACTATGGACAGATGTATTTATTGTGATCTTCCTTCAACTTCTCAAGTCCTGAGACTCCAACCTTGTAAAGCCCAGCTCTACCACATTACCACCAAACTCAGGGAAGGAAGAGGAGAGCCCTCCCCTTCACCTCCTGGAGGCTGCCCAGGCGGACCCTTCCCTTTCATTGTCAACAGAAGGCAGGGACATATTTGGTGCTTTTCTGAAACTCCCTTTCCCTTCCTCCTCAAAAGTTGGCACCATGAATCTAGGAGAGGGTGACTACCAAGACATGTCACCCCTGGTACTCTCTAGTCACACAGGTGGGCCCATTCTTCAGTCCTGGCACTAGTCCATCGAGTTAGGATAATGTGAACTGGGGCTGTTGCCCGGCCCTGACCAGAAATCAGCAGAGGAAGGAGCAGCTTTGGACTCAGGCCTCAGGCTCTGCAGCTTACACCATTCTCCTGCCTGGGAGACTTTCCTCCTTTCTGCCTCAGTTGCTTCCTCTGTATAATGAGGAATTTGGATTGATAATCTCTAAGGACTCTTACAGTTCTAGACTCTGTGACCCTGTGTCAGTATCTAACAGAATTTCTGGAAGATAAAAGAATGGACCACACCATCAGCCCAGCCACAGGTTTCCATTTCCTACCTAGACTTGGCTGTCCCTGGCCTTCCCTCCCTGCCCCCAAGCCGGAGTGGGGCGGGAGCTCTGAGACCATGTTTAGCTGGCACTTTACTACCGAACTCAGGGAGGGGAATGTTTCCAGTCCTTATGCCTCTCCCAGTTTCCTGAGCACTACCAGAAAGCTATTAGCCAGGCCCTAAGGGGATTTCCTAATGGAAAAGGCGAAAGTCCAGCCAGCTGAGCTTTCAAAGTTATTACCATCTCTGTTGGGGGAAGTTGTCCAGAGAGATTACAAGGGACCAGATTCTGGAATGAGTCAGCAACCTCTTCCAGAAAAAAATGCAGTGGGGGCTGGGCAGAGGAATCCAGACTAGGCTCAGGCAGGATTGTTGGGACATGGCAAATGTCTTGTCCTTTCTCTGGATCTTTTCAGGCCCAGGGAGTTAGGAAGTGGGGCTGAGGGCACTCTGTTATTTTCTTTTAACTGCTTTATCTGACCTGCCTGCTTCCAATCCACTCAATGTACTTTCCCCTGCTCCCTGGGGTTTCCCAGGGATTTCTTCAAGGTCTCTAGAAAGGGATAAAGAGAGAGTATCATCTCTAAGGGCTCATCAATCAGTTCCACTGTGCCCACAACTTCTCCTCCCCCAACACCCATGCACACCATCCACTGCCTCTCACCCCTGCATTCTCTCTCAGGAAACAATGGCCTCTAACTAAAGGATGTTGTGTGGGTGGGTTTAGGTCCCTGGAGGATTGGGAGCTCCCCCAGGGGCTGTGTTTACACTACCACTCACATGGGCAACACAAATAGCACGCTGTTGCTGAGGTCTCTTGGGGATGGTGAAGGATGCAAGCCACTACTTGCCTTGCCCAAGCATTGGGGATCTTTCTCTGGGAGCTCCATCTATCACAAGTAAATCTATAACACACACACACACACACACACACACACACACCACTTAGAATCACAGAATAATCATAGAATTGTGGGAGATCCCTAAAGTCCAATTCTAAGCAGAGAATCAAACCAGAGAGAGTAGAGAAGGATGAACTCAGCTTCCTATCCAGCTTTCTACAGGGTTGCATAGGAAAGTTTTCCATCCAATACTTAATTTCACCCTAAATCTGAATGTACTCTCTTCATAGAGAAAATTCACATAGTTGAAACACCTCTTCCCTGACTCACCGTGATCCAAAAACTGTACTCCCTCTCTCCAGATCCGACCTGTGGTATTTAATTTTACATGCCCCAAGAATGTTTCTCTCTGTGTATCTTTCTCCCCCCTCCCTTCTCCACCCTATGTCTTTTTCTGCTGCTGTTGACTGTTTGTAAAATTGATTTGCTATCTATTTATAATAAAAAAAATTATACCATTCAAACATGAATGTGCTTCCTTGAGTCTCTGGACGTGCCTTCTTTAATGGTTGCCCTTAGAGGAAAAGGAAATAGGATAGAAATTCCTCAAGATCTCTCAGAGCAGACAAATGCTAACTTTTCATTTTATTGATATTTGTTCTCATTTTATAGATATTTGTCCTAGTAGCTAAAGGGCTGCCAGGTTTCATTTGCATTTCTACTTTGAGAAGGTGTCTCCAAAAGCAACAGATCGTATCTTCAACTCAACCATTTCTCCTTTCACTAGAATTTCTCAAATCCTTCTGGGAGGAAAGTTGTCTAAATGAAACTTCTCATCGACACACCATCCCCCTAACATGGGTCAGTAGAGCTCCCCACAGTTTGAACAGATGTAGCAATTCCGAAATCTGTCATGGGGTCTCCATAAAGCAGAACCATGATGATTCTCTTGACTGATCACAGACCATTTAAAGAAATACATTTTCTGGTACTCAAGGTTTTCAACCCCATCATACTTTCCTCTCAAGCCCTTCTTGTGCTAAACCTTGGAACCATAGACTCTCAAAGTCCTGAAGTGACCTTAGTAAGGTTTTTGTCTAAACTCTGAAATCCCCAATAGTCAGCTAGCCAGCCTCCATGATACTAGGACCTAAAAATGTCTCCTAAGGACTTCTACCCATTAATCCAACTTTCTCTGACAGATGTAAAATCCTTGTATAGCCAGATTATTTTATTGATTGCATTTATATGCCCCACACCAAACAGTGTCTGACACATGGAGCCACTTCATAAATAATTGTGGATTGACTGATCAAAGATTTCTTTCTTCCAAGCTGTTCTCCATGACAGATAATCATTCAGAGAGAACTTTGTTGATATGTCTGTTAATAAAGAAGTCATTTCATGTCTAATACTCTTTGTTCCAACTGCTAGGTCCATCCCCAAGGAAGACTAAGCTAGGAAGAAAATCCCAATTAACACCATAGTCATAACAGAAATTTTTTGTTGTAGCAAAGAACTGGGAACAATGGAAGTGGTAGCCATCAACCTTTAACTGCCTAGGAAACTAAATGACCTGGAGCAGAAGTGGCAAACTCAAAGGCAAGGTACTGAGTGTGACAGGAAGCAAATTAAACCATAATTGGGAAATGTTCAACAACAACAATTCAATACACCTGAGTTAAAACAAGTATTAATAATAGTCCCTACTTCACAGGGATATAGTGAGGATATAATAAGATAATAGATAAAGAACTTTGCTAACCTTAAAGCACTGTATAAATGTTAGCTATTACTTACTCAATAACTATTACACAAATGTAATAGAATATTGTGTCATAGAAAATGGTGAAAATGAAAACTTTGGAGACACATGACAAGGCTCATTCATCGATGAAGAGACCTACAATAATGAAAATAGGAAACAAAATGTGAAAATGAGCATTGTGTAATTATAATTGCCAAAATTGGATATAGAGAAGACCAGTCCATTAGTCCAAAAGTGTTAAGTGCCTACTATGTGCTTTGTACACGAGATTAAAAAAAAAAGGCTAAAAACAGGCCCTGCCCTCAAGAAGCTTTCATTCTAATGCAAGACAACAAGCAAACAATTATTTATGAACAGATTATATACTGGGAGGAAGAGGGGAGAGGGAGGGAACAAAAGACAATTAGCAGAAGGAAAGCACTACAATTAAGAGGGTTAGAATAAAATGCTAGTAAAAGAGGAAATTTTAGTTGAGACTTAAAGGAAACCAGAGAGGTCAGTAATCAGAGCGGAAACAGTTCCAGGTATGGGAGACAGCCTAAAAGAATGCTGAATCTGAGAAATGGAGTGTCTTTTGGTGTATCAGGACAATCAGAAGACCAGTGTCACTGGACTGAAGACTGCACAATGGGGTGTAAGGTACAAAAAACTGGAAAAGTGAGAGAGGGGGAATGATAGGGAATCAATGGAATTTGCTTGGTCATTGTCCTTTGTGCTCAAAGAGGACCAAAATGGCATCACTATGTCAAGATCAGGGTACGGTGTGTCCAATTGTGACTGATCAGACCAAGACGAGCTCAGAATTCTCTACCACAGCTCAGGCACAAATCATCCATGTGAACGCTTTGGATTGGAGATGTCTCTAAGTTTAAACGTCTCCATTGTTTTTGAGCTACACAATTCTACTGCTCATAGAGCACTGATCCTTCTTTAATGTGGGCATGACATACTAGAAGGTCCTGTGTCAGCATCTCCTTTATCTCACAATTGATTCCAAAGTACTACAGAGATATGCTGAGAGTGAATTTGTATTGCTTCTTCTGATGGCCTCCATGTGAGCACTTCCTTGTGTGAATTCTGACCTGTTTTCGCTTGTACTCTCTGCAGTGAGTCTGAATGCTTGGCAGTTCAGTTCAAGGAAGGATGTCCGTCAATTAGGGAATGGCTGGACAAGTTGAGGTACATGATCATGATGGAATATTACTGTGCTATAAGAAATGAGCTTGATGATTTTAGAAAACCTGGAGAGACTTCATGAAATAATAAAAGAAAATTGAGCAGAACAAAGAAAATAATGTATATAGTAATAACAATATTGTTTTAAGAACAACTATAAGTGAATCAGTCACTTTGGCTTATAAATACCAAAATTAAGTATAAAGGACCTGTGAAGAAAGACACTATCTACATCCAAAGAAAAAAATGATAAATAGAAATAGGTATAAAATGATTTATATATATATATATATACATATGTATATATATATGCATACATACATATATATTCACATATTTGTGTCTAATGGTAGCCATCTCTAAGGCAAGAAGAGAGGGGAAAGAGAGAAAAAAATTATGTGATAATTTTATTACATATTTATAAGAAATAACAGGTTGAACTTAAATATCTGCAGATTCATGTACTATCATTTTTTCTGTTCTACTCTAAGAAAATAAGTGTTTTATTCCATAAGTTAAAAATAAAACATTAAAAAATATTTTTATAGAAAAAAAAAAGAGGAGGGGACCTCAATGAACTCATAAAATGAGTAAGTAGATTGAACCTGCATGTTAGGAAAATAATTTTTACAGTTGAATGAAGAATAGATTGGAGTAGTTCAATCAACCTGTATGTTAGGAAAATTAAATGAAGAATAGATTGGAATGGGGAGAAACTTGCAATAGGCAAACCCACATGTAAAAAATATGGATTTCTTTTTAGAGGTGGGAGATGATGGATATTAATACTGCATGTACTTATACATATTTAACATATCAGATCGCTTGCTTTCTTGGGGAGGGAGAAGTGAAAAAAAGAGGGGGGAAAATCTGGAACACAAAGCCTTACAAAAATGAATGATGAAAATTATCTTTAAATGTATTTGGAAAATAAAATATTATTGAAAATTTTAAAAGAAGAAATACTTTATTTCTTACTGTCTGATAAACTCAATGTGTTGTCTAATTTTCCTTAATTTTTTTCTTTTTCTTTTTAAATTTTTGTCACAAGTAATAATTCATTGGTTGGCACAGGAGGAAGGAAGATAATATATAATGAATATAATATGAATACAAAAGATATCAATAAAAATAAAATTAAAATAACAAGAGAGAGAGAGAGAGAGAAATAAGGAAGGAAGAAAGAGAAAGAAACAGGGTTGAGACATTCTATTGGATTCAAAGGATGGGAGCTCAATAGAGAGATTATGACTACAGCTATTGATTCAAAAAAGAGATGCTACAGTGGGATTTCTTCAGATCAAACTAAGTTATATGTTGAGCTGCGGGCCCCTTCTGGGACTCTTGGTAGCATATTCAGGATACCAAGAGCTGGTATAAGGAGTAGCACACATATGGTCCCCAAACTAAACAATACTCACTTTACTTTCATTCAGTTTTGCTATACCTCCCTGTCCACTGGCATGATAAATCTACATCCCTCTGCCACCAAGACTTCACTTCTCTCCCAAAACCCACTCCAGCCCTGACAAATCAGATTCTTTCCAGACCCCTCTTATGTCACCCACAGCCCCAAAAGTACCATCTTTTCCTATTCTTCCCACTAACAGTCTCTGGTTCTAAAATCAGGAGGCAATATTCAACTCTAGGGGACCTGATCCCCAAAGACTCCTCTTACACTCTCTGATTCATTATTCCCTCCAACAAAGTAAAACTCCAAGGAAATCTCTTAAATAAAACTTAGCTAAAAGGTCTTCTCAAAATGGATTAAGCAGTCATTTCTAGAAAACATTCAATATATATTATAGCACAGGTATAGGAGAGCTCGTAAGTCTTGACCACAAAGGAAATTGTTTAAACATAAAAGATTCATAATTGCAAGTTCAGTTAACAAGTACTTAAGTGAAACAGTAACTCCTCATTCTTAGTATATTAAGTGACTCATTTCCAAGTCTCCTGACAAACTAAAAAGACCCTCCTCAACTTTTTAGATTTTAAATTTTTAAATTTTAATTTTTCCCAGTTACAAGTAAAAACATTTTTGTTATATGTGTAAATTCATTTGTTACATATTTCCTTTTGAATCATGTTGGGAAAGAAAAATCGAACAAAAAGGAAAACCATGAGAGAAAAAAAACAAAGAAAAAGAAAGAAAAGTGAAATAACATGTGTTGATTTACATTCAGTCTTCATAGTTCTCTCTCTGTATTTGGATGACATTTTCCATCCAAAGTTTCTTGGCATTACCTTGGATCACTGAAGAACTGAGAATTCATCATAACTGATCCTCACACAATCTTGCTGTTGCTGTGTACAATATTTTCCTGATTCCGATTGTTTCTTTCAATATTAGTGCATGTAAATCTTTCCAGACTTTCCTAAAATCAGCCTCATCAACTTTTTTTTTTTAACAATCCACAGTCAATTACATGAACTGATGCTGATTGAAGCCAGCAGAATCAAGAGAAAATTGTACAGAGTAACAAGATTATATAATAATCAACAGTGATGGACTTGGCTCTTTTCAGCAGTTCAGTGATCAAATAAACTTTGGATGGAAAATGCCATCCACATCCAGAGAGAACTATAAATTGAAAATGGATCGAAGTATAGTATTTTCACCTTTTGTTGTACACATGCCAAATGTAGAAATACGTTTAAAAGAATTGTACAGATTTAACCTATATTAGATCGCTTGCTGTGTTAGATTGAGAGGGAAGAAAAGGAGGGAGAAAAATTGGAACACAAAATTTTACAAAAATGAATGTTGAAGGGCAGCTAAGTGGCATAGAAAACCATCCCTGAAGCCAGGAGGACCTGAGTTCAAATCCGGTCTTAGACATTTAACATTTCCTAGCTCTGTGACTCTGGCTAAGTCACTTAACCCCAATTGCCTCAGAAAAAATTTTTTGAAAACTATCTATGCATGTATTTGGAAAAATAAAATATTATTTTAAAATAATCAACAGTCAACAGGCATAGTAGACAGACGTCTCTTCTCCAAACTATTTAATCCTTCATGTGACTGTGGAATGCCATCTGCAAGAGGAATCCACTAGATAAAAATCTGTCTATCACCCTTCTCATATTTCTATAAAGAATATTCTTGATATGTACATAAGTCATTCTCACAAGGATTTGGTATGAAACAGGGGCTTAAATTCTATTTCATTCTATTATTATTAAATTCTATAATAAGATCTCTAATCCATGATTCAGGTTGGGGTCAAGTCTTACAACCAAGCCTGAGAGCTAAAGGCACAGAGAGGCTATGATGTCATTCTGAAGTGCCTGGAAACAGAATCTAAAGGTCAGAGAGTCCAGCAGGCCCTCCTTTCAGTAAATTGCTTTCAAGTCCAACGTCCCTGTTCCACTAGCAGTAAGTTTGCCAGTGCCATAGATAGCCAGAGGTCCCAGCAATGTGCATCCCATGAAAGACAATATTGTACATAGAAAAGGATAAGGAATCTCTCCCTCCAAGGCCAGAGATAGGACCTGTGGATAGGTCTCAGTTGTCTGCCTACTTTAGCATTTGCTCTTCCATTTTAGGTAAAGGAGAGTAGTAAGTTGTAGGCCAAGACATCATGAGTTTCAAAAGGTCAGAAGAACAACAAGAAGAAAATCTATAGCAGGTTTTGTAGCCTGTCCAACATCAGTGCTCTGAAGGGCAAAGAGTCACCTCTGGGACTCAGTCCAGCCTTAGGTGAGACGAGAATTCCTCTTGTAGTTAGACCCATTCGAAATTTCCAATGCAATGTAGACAGTCTTGAGCCTGAGCACACACTGGCCAGAAATTACAGTGATTTAAGACAGTGTCCCCCAAAGTGTTGAAGGGAATGTTTGCATTCTTCTTGCTATATCTGAGAAGTTTATTATAAGGTAATCAATGCTAATTTATTCAACAGAACTGGGCCCCAAGTAACTAATGGCTCAAGCCAATAGTAATAGAAATGAGATACCCCAAATCCTCAAAAGTATCGCTCTGACCTTCAGAGGAAATGTAGTTAGCCTTAGTTTGGAAGAATGAGGCTGGAAAATGCGTGCTACTTATGCAAAACAAGTCAATCACTTTATATAGTACCTAAGTATGCTTTTCTGTTCCAATGAGAGACCAGTTTCATGATGCCCAAGTCAGTTGACCAGCTCTCAGTTTAGGAATGAGGCAGGGTATCTGTAGATGGAAGCTCAGAGCTGATTCTGATTGGCTGAATCCATACTAACTTCAGCCCTTAGACTGACATACCAGGCAAAAATAGGGAGGGAGAGATGGAGTTGGTGAAGAAAAGAACCATAGAGAGCTTAGCATTTGCCACCACTCTCACAAAGGGTGCAGAGCTTGAGTGCAAGTGTAAGCATGGGATTTGACCAAAGACTGATTTTCCTTATGAAAAAGGATCAGAATCATCACTAATAATACCAATCAACATAGGGATAAGAAATTAATTAGGCATTTGAGTTCTCTCACTGTCACCTTTCAGTAATTTTGTTGGGAGCTTTCTTTTCCAATCATTCAGTATCTCCTCCTTTCAACTTCCGTAAGCCTCTTAATTCTACTGCCTACTCTCTGTTAATTACTTCCCATTTATCCTGTAAATAACTTGCTTTATTTGTCTTATAATTTGTATATTGTGTCTGCCAATAGATTGGAACCCCTGGAGGTCAGGGACTCTTTTGCCCCTTTCTGTATTCCCAGTGTTTAGCATAGTGCTTATCATATAGTAGGTGCTTTAAAATTTTTACTGATTATTGATCGATTCTACTATCTCAAGAATTATTCCTTTGATGGTTTCAAAATTGTAATATTCCCAGCACAAATGCTACTCCTACTGATGACATTTTTTACAATTTCTACGTCTTTATATACCACATCAGGGCCTGAGATATTATTTTTCAATTGTGCTGATTTCTAATTAAGAGATAATAAAAATAAATCACTATAAAAGGCCGCAGACTCTCCATTTTTCCTCTATTTCATGCTTTCTCAGTCTCATCTATACTTTTCTTTGGACCATTTATTTTTGCAAAGCACAGTTTTTGACACCTAAGAAGTGTTTGATATATAGATATAAAGAGAGAGAGAGAGAAAGAAAGAGAGAGAGAGAGATTAAATTCATTCATTCGTGATCTACTTAGTTGAAACTCGTAGCAAATTTTCTACACATTTCCCTGTCCACTATTCTCTGAAGTTTTAGGAGGTAATAGGGTTGTGTGAGGTGTTAAGAAAAGACTAACGCCTCTGGTTTGAAGGTTTGCCAAGCCATCTTTGGTGTTCACCTAATTCACCCAACTCTCACTTGTGGCTCCAAGAAGACGTGTCATGCACAGAATCCAAACCCCAATAAACCCATCTCAGCAGATGAACTAAACCAGATCGAGGATAACCCACAGGCCTCAAAACCAGCAAGGAGTTAAGGGACTGTCTACCTCAAGCATGTGAAGACATTCTTCCCCTACACCTCCACACAATGGGCAGATGAGAATAATTTGTTCCAACAGCCAGGAAGATGACTGTGGAGCTCAGACCTTAGTCATGCAAAAAAAAAAAAAGCACTAAGGTCATCCATTACAACCCAAGCCATCGCCAATCATCTTGACTTTTGTCCTGCCACTGGATTTTGATGACTCAAAGAGTAAGGGTGATGACTTTGAGCATCTCCGCCTCACTTGAATCCAATCAGCCCACAATTCAAGATATCAGCCAGTTTGGGATGTCATTAGTCCTCTTCAAAAACAACATAAGATAATATCACTTGTAAACTTTCACCATCTTCTTCATATAATTTCTTAACTCCTTTTGCCCTTCTTTTGCCATGATCATTTTATATTAGTTAAACTTACATAGAGACTGATGATCAGTGTCAATGTCTTTTATTTTATCCACTTCACATTTATTATCAACAACTAACATAAATGGGTCAAATTGAAGAAGTAACTGCCAGCAGCAAATCATTTTATCTTTATTCTTTCTTCTGATTTGGCTATACACAGATAGCTATTTCAGAAGTTATTTCCATAGTAGCAGTTAATCTTTTTTTTTTAATATAGTCAATTGTCTTTTATGCAAGGTCCTTTAGTCTTGCTATGTTCAGTATTCTCCTTCTCTCTTCTGGAAGAAAGTATGCTTGATCTACATATGGAAGGCTCCTGAGAAGCTTTTTCTCTTTGCTTCTTAATGCTGAACCACAATTTCTTACATAATTTTCACCATCCTCTCCTCTACCCACCTTCACATTGAAATCATTAAGTATCAATGAATACTTAGAAGAATACTTGATTCTTCTAATTCTTCTCATGACCATGCTTCTTGTTACCTTTGGACACACAATGAAACCAACTTACTGACCAGCATCTCCAAAGGGAGCCCAAAAGCTGAGCTGAAACTTCTTCATGTTTCCTTGAAATAAAAACATGAATCAACACTAATGTGATTAGTTCCTTCTTTCGTACACCATTTTCTTTTCTCAATAATCAAGAATCACAATTTAGAATAAGTTAAACTAGTTAATTATACAGGTAAATCAGTACTTATGGCCAAACTAAAAACAGTGTGATTCCTTTCATCCTCTGTCCCATTTTGCCTTCTCACTACCACTGCAGAGGAACCCTCACAGAACTGAGGGCTATTTGAAACTCTTTGAAATTTTGCTTGGAGAGACTTACATGAACTGATGCTAAGACCAATGAGTAGAACTAAGAGAACATTGTACACAGCAACAACAAGATTATGCAATGATCAGTTCTGATGGATGTGGCTCTTTTCAACAGTGAGACGACTTAGGCCAGTTCCAATGGTCTTGTGATGGAGATAGCTATCAGCATCCACAAAGAAGTCTATGGGGACTGAGTATGGATCATGACACAGTTTTTTTTCATTTTTGTGGCTGTTTCTGTTTTTTTCTTTCTCATTTTCCTCCTTTTGATTTGATTTTTCTTGTGCAGCATGATAATTGTGAAAATATGTATAGAAGAATTGCACAAATTTAACATGGATTGGATTTGCTCTTCAAAGGAGAGTGGGGGAAGGAAGGGAGAAAAATGGGGGAAAGGAAAAATGACCTTTCCCTTATCACCTGGGTGAACTACTGATGGATATGACTATATATTACTATGTATGTAATAAACACAAGGTACTATAAACTCATGAAGTCTTTGTGTAAATATGTTCCTGGAGGCAGGAAGATGAGTCATGATGTCATCACTCTTTGGGAGAAAGAACTAATATGAAGGAGCCAGAATTTCTTAATTGTTCTTAATGTTGATGAGGAGAGTCGGGAAGAGCATCTAACTCTGATCAGGAAGGGGAACCAGGAAATTGCCAGTGGAGCAAAGAGCAAAATACACATTTCCCTCCAGATAAAATAGCAGTTAGCTAATTGACCAAGATCAGTCCATGGGGAGGGAAAAGTAAGCCAGCTGGTCTAGGCTGTTTATGCCAGACAGTTTGACTAGATGAAGAGTTGATCGCGATAAATTCCCCATAATAATATGATTTCTCTGATTTGTCACTCCAATGTCTCTCTCTTGCCTCAGGGATGGGATTTTAAGGCCTTTCACAATCTGGCTCTAGCTTAGCCCTTGTTGGGCCAAGCCTGAAGTGCAAAGAATCCTGGCATGTGGAAAAGAAAGCACTTAGAGTTGTGCTCGAGCTGGCTCATATTGGCTACCAATTATTCGATTTTCAGTGTTACTATTTGCACCCTGAAACTGGCAAATGCCACAAGTCAGAGTTTGAATTGTTTTATTGATTGTCTAGATTTAAGAAAGGGAAAAATGCAGAATATGCTGATGAAACTTAAAAGTGTGTCATGAGCAGTTTTCCAGCTATCCAGCCAGCAAATATTTACCCAACTCCACTTCCTAAAATAACTTTCTTCAGGACTCAACTAGAGTGCCAATTTTACCAGAGACCTTTCCGGATGCCCCTAGATGCCACTGTCTTTCCCCACCAATCTCCAAATTTCTTTAGATTTCTTTTGTTTTAACTTGGAATTGTGGGATCATACATTTAGAGACTGGCAGGATCTTTGGAACATCAATTCAACTCCCTCTTGTTATAGATGATACACAGAGAATAAAAGGTAGATGAAGGATTAGAGCTCAAGTTCTCTGATTCAAAAGTCCATCACTTACTTGGGTATTAGATAGCTATTGTTTCCCTTCTGTCCACAGAAAAACCTCTGAAGGCAGGAATTGTTTCAACTTTATGTTTTATCACTAATGTCTAGCACAGTGCCATAGGCAATTATTTTAATACCATCCCTTTCATCCCTATCTAGTCTGCTTGATTCCACCTAAATACTTTCCTTATTTCAGAAGTAGCCAATGGAAGAGGAATGGACTTTGAGGCAAAAGTCTGGATTTGAATCTTACTAGCTTGGTGGTCCTGACTTAATTTCTACCAACTTAATTTCTACTCTAGTTTCTTCATTTGTAAAATGGGAATAATAATATATGATACTATCTACCCACTATGATCCATTTCAAAGTTATCAGGTCCTTACTTTCTGAAAAATTTTCCCTTTAATATTCATTTTATTTAAATTGTTGTAATGATTGTGCATATTGTTTTGCTTTTTAAAATTTTTTTATTATAGCTTTTGTTTATAAAATATATGCATGGTAATTTTTAGCATTGACAACTCAAAACCTTTTGTTCCAACTTTTCCTCTCCTTCCCCATCCCTCCCCAGATGGCAGGTTGACCAATACATATTAAATATTTAAAGTATAAGTTAAATACAATCTATGTATACATGTCCAAACAGTTATTTTCTGTACAAAAAGAATCAGACTCTGAAATAGTGTACAATTAGCCTGAGAAGGAAACAAAAATCCAGGCAGACAAACATAGAGGATTGAGGAATTCTATGTAGTGGCTCATTGTCATCTCCCAGAGTTCTTTCGCTGGCTGTAGCCGAGTCAGTTCATTCCTGCTCTATTGGAACTGATTTGGTTCATCTCGTTGCTGAAGATGGCCAGGTCCATCAGAATTGATCATCATATAGTATTGTTGTTTAAGTATATAATGATCTCCTGGTCCTGTTCATTTCACTCAGCATCAGTTCCTGTCAGTCTCTCAGGCCTTTCTGAAATCCTCCTGTTTCTTACAGAACAATAATATTTCATAATATTCATATACCACAATTTATTCAGCCATTCTCAATTGATGGGCATCCATTCAGTTTCCAGTTTCTGGCCACTACAAACAGGGCTGCCACAAACATTTTGGCACAAACGTGTCCCTTTCCCTTCTTTAGTATCTTTTGAGATATAAGCCCAGTAGTAACACTGCTGGATCAAAGGTATCACAGTTTGATAACTTTTGAGCACAGTTCCAAATTGTTCTCAGAATGGCTGGATGTATTCACAATTCCACCAACAATGAATCAGTGCCCCTGTTTTCCCACATCCCTCAACATTCCACATTATCTTTCCCTGTCATTCTAGCCAGTCTGACAGGTGTGTAGTAGTTTCTCAGAGTTATCTTAATTTGCATTTCTCTGATTAGTAATGACTTGGAGCATCTTTTCATATGACTAGAAATAGTTTCAATTTCTTACGTCTGAGAATTGTCTGTTACGTATCCTTTGACCATTTATCAATTGGAAAATGGCTGATTTCTTATAAATTAGAGTCAATTCTCTATAGATTTTGGAAATGAGGCCTTTATCAGAACCTTTGACTGTAAAAATGTTTTCCCAGTTGATTGCTTCCCTTCTAATCTTGTCTGCATTAATTTAAACATGTACAATTCTTCTATACATATACATATTTTATCATGCTACATAAGAAAAATCAGATCAAAAGAGGAAATGAAAAGGAAAAAATAATCGAGCAAAACAACAACAAAAGGTGAAAATACTGTGCTGTGATTCACATTCAGTCCCCATAGTTCTCTCTCTGGATGTGAACAATGTTTTCTTGATTCAACTCACTTCACTTACCATCAATTCATGTAAATCTCTCAGGTCTTTCTGAAATTATTCTGCTGATCATTTGTTATAGAACAATACTATTCTATAACATTCATATACTCATGATTTATTCATCCATTTCCAACTTATAAGCATACACTCAGTTCCAGTTGCTTGCCACTACAAAAAAAAAAAAAAAAAAAAAAAACGACTGCCACAGACATTTTGCACATGTGGGTCCTTTACCCTTTTTATGATCTCTTTAAAATACAGACCCAGTAGAGACATTGCTGGATTAAAGAGGTATGAACAGTTTGATAGCCCTTTGAGCAGAGTATTAATTTTTTTACTTCTGTTTTACATAATTGACTCATCTCTAACACAGATCAATTGCTAGCTAGTCACACCACCTCCACTCTGTACTTGTGAAAGTGATTCACAAGTGCTAGAAGGATTATCATCTACACTGGTGAAGGGCATATGCAAACCAAGAGAACAACAGATCCTCAAAGCATTGAAGTCAATACCTAAAGACAGGAAAAGCCAAGAAAGGATTCTCAGATTATCCACAGGTTGCCAGGCTATGGTACCAGGAATACAAGATCAGTATTCTTGCCATGGTGTCAGGCTGTCCCTAGAAAGGAAGAAAACCACTTTCACTGAATTCAAATCTAGAAGTGACTTCAGAGATCATTTGGTCACCAGATGGGAAACTAAGGTCAAGAGAAGAGTCTTTGACCACCTGCTCAAGGATATTGGTGGGATCTGGACCAAGATCTTCCCCTGACTTCAAGAGCCGATGATCTCTATGTTTTATCAAGCTGGGTTGCCTCTTCTAGGGGGATCTGGGTTTGAAATAGGGACATAGCAATCTCTAGTGATTCATTTCTGTCATCAAGGATCCAAATGGTAGTGATAGCTTATTGAAGAGGAGAAGGAGATGGAAGCTTCAGTTGACTTCTACCTTAATTATTAGAGAAATCACAGGCGTCCTAGGACTTTAAAGTTTAAAAGCACCTCAGGAATCTAATCCAACTCATTTTACTGATGGGGCAATTGAGATCCAGGGACTAAAATGATTTACCCAATATCAGTAAGGTAGTAAGTTACAGGAGAAGTTAAGTGGATGCAATGGATAAAATACTGGGACCTATAGTCCCAGAAAATGAGTTCAAAGCTGACTTCAGCTATTGACTGTGTGGCAAGTCACTTAAACCTGCTTGCCTCAGTTTCCTTATCTGTAAAATAAGCTAGAGAAGGAAATGACCAACCACTCCAATATCTCTGCCAAGAAAACCTCAAATAGGGTCATGAAGAGTCACACAACTGAACAACAAAAGTAAGTTACAAAGTCCAAATCAGACTCCAAATTCAGGGCTCTTTCCACTACACTTTGCTGTCTCTCTAAGGCTTCTCTTTTGTGGGAAAAAACCTCCAAAGGCATCACAATGCAGAGTGCCTCGAAGTCCTAGTCCTCTGAATTCTAGAGCTGAGGATTCCAGTTTCATAGCTAGAGCCAAGCTCCTAGGAAGCATTCACTTCGAGAAAAAGAGGTTTTGTTCTCTCCTCTCCTCTCATTCCTTTTCTTCGCCTCTCTCTTCCTCTCCTCTCTTCTTCCTTCCCTTCTATTAGTCTCATTCTCCATTTATCTCTTTATGTAGTCTCTCCCTCACTCCTTTTCTTCTCTCTCTCCCTTCTTCCCTCCCTCCACTTCTCTTTCCTGCCTTTCTGTCTGTGTCTCTCTGTGTCTCTTATCTGTCTATCTCTTTCCTTCCCTCTTTTCTATGTCTCTGTCTCTCTCTGTCTCTCTCTATCTCTATCTTTCTCTCTCCTCCTTTTTCTCTCTCTCCCCTGATCTCATCTTTTAACTGAAACTATCTCCCCAAAGTTGTTAGTATCTCTTCATTCCCATACCCAATGGCCTTTTTCCAATCCTCATTGTTCTTTACCCTCTCCAGATATGACTTTGTAGACCATCCTCTTCTCCTTGCTATTCTCTTCTCTCCAGGTTTTCATGATATTTCTTTCTCTTGATTCTCCTACCTATTTGACCACTCTTTCTCAGTCTCATTTACTGGATCATCATCCAGGGCAAGCCTGATAACCATGGATGCTCACAAGGTCTGTCTGTCCTAAGCCCTTTTCTTTTTTCTCTATACTATCTCTCCTAGTGATCTCATCAACACTCATGGATTCAACTCTCATCTCTACCCTGATGATTCTCAAATCTATGCATCTGCCCTAATCTCTCTCCTGATCTTCAGTTTCACATCTCAAGTGACTATTGATACCTCCTGTAGACATGTCCTCTAGACATCTCAAACTCAACATGTCTAAAACTGAACTCGCTATCTTTTCTCCAAAAATTGTTCTCTTCCCACTTCTCTATTTCACCATCCTCCCTCCCCAGGCTCACAGGCTCACTACTCTAGTTAGTATCCTCAACTCATCACTCTCTTTCCATCTCCCCATATCAATCATTGTCAAATCCTGTCATTTTACCTTTGTAACATATTTGAAACAGTCTCCTTCTCTCTTCTCTCTCACACCGTGGTGGAAGCCCTTATTCCCTCTCATAGATACTACTGTAGTAGCTGCTAATGTGTCTACCTGTCACAAGGCTTCCCTCACTCTAACCCATCCTCCAATCAGTTGTCAAAGGATCTCCCTAAAGGGCAGGTCTAATCATGTCATCCCCTAGTCAATAAGCACCATTGGCACCCATTATCTCTAGGAACCAAATCCTACGCTTGGTTTTCAAGTCCTCCATAACCTGGTCTCTTTCTCCCTTTGTGGTTCTCTTACACTTTACATCACTATCCTCCCTATTGTGCACATATTCTTTGATCCAGTGACACTGGTGATCATACTATTCTTTAAACACAACAGTGTCTCCCATCCTGACTTTTATCCTAGCTCCCTCATGCCTTGAGATGCTCTCCCTCCTCATCTCTGTCTCCTGGCTGCCCTAGTTTCCTCCAAGTCCCACTTTCTACAAAAAGTCTTCTGTTGATCCCCTTAATGCCAATGCCTTTCCCCTGTTGATTGGCTTCAATTTATCCATATATAGAATGTTTATACATAATTGTTTCATTTACCTTCCATTAGAAGAAGAACTACAAGAATTGAGGATTTTTTCCTTCTTATTATATCTCCAGTACAAATGCTTAGTAGCTCAGGCATTCTATTATACTAGTTTTTTATTTATTTATTTATTCATTTTAACTTTATTTTTATACAATTTTGATTTTCATTTTTCTCCCTTCCCCTTTTTACCCCTCCCCAAGATGGCATCTAACATAGGTTATACAAGTACAATCATATTAAACATAATTTCTACATTAATCACATGGTTAAAAAAAAAAAGAATCAAGACATAAGGGAAAAAGCATGAGAGAAAGGAAAGAAAAAAAAAAACACAAGTGGTCCCAGGCTTCCACTCGCTAGAAAAGAAGGAAAAAAAGGGATTGACTGATTTCCCTGGAATTGGAAGGAAAGGAAGTTAGAAAGGTGTTAAGACTTTCCCTGGAGACAACCCAGGAACCCACATTTTCCATGGGAAGGATGTGGAGATTCTGGACAGCCACCATCACTTTGCAGTTTATCAGGTACCAGAGCAGCTAGGCCAGCCTGAGAGAAGAGAGTTGGGGAGAAATGGCAAGGAGGAGGATGAATAACTTCCTTTCTGGCATTTCCTATGCAAGGCTTCTAACTAACAGCTAGCTGAACCCCAACCCCACCCACACACAGCCCCAGAGATGAAAGGGAAATGAAATGACTGGATTGGAAACCTGGAAATGGAAGTAGTGGGAGCACAGGTCACTGTAGATTCCAAGGATAGAGAGAGTTGGGAGATCAAACAAGGCCTTTCCCTTTCCAGGTGCCCTCTGCCCCTGGTGCTCTCACTGATGCCATTGACCCATGATCTGTCTTTCTCATGGATACTGAAACCTTAGTGAATCATTAACTCCCTGCTGGGGTGAGAGCTGAGTCAGCTGCCCAGCAAGCTCCCCTCCCTAAGGTCACCCTCTGTTCCTGCTTTCCCCAGGCTCCCTCAGAAAGGACAGGAGGGGCCATTGTCTTCCAGCCAGCTAGGGAAAGTAGTTTGTCCCAAGATTGATCACACTAGGACACACTGTAACTTACTTCTAAGATACTGATAGCATTTTTGTCCTCTTTGAAAGCAAGACAACCATCAACCAACCAATCAGTGGGGCAGGAAATGCCCCAGAGCAGTTGATGCTTTTGAAAGAATTGCTTCCTCATATTCTATTTGAAGGTCAAAGTCAACCCTAGTGAGACACAGCCTAAACTGTCTGTAGGTCCAATGCTGACCCTAGTTCTCCAAACAACATGAAGGCTCACAAGCTATCAAGCACTGGCATCTTCCATGAGATGAATGATGCTCAGTCTGGAGGGGAGGTGCTGGGTTCAAATCTAAATTGTGTTACTTTAAGCAAGCCATTTCCCTTCCTCTAACTCAGGTTTCTCATCTGAAAATTGAGGAGGTTGGATAAAATGGCCTTTAAGATTGGAGATGAGAGAATAGGGATGACAATGGGAGCAATCCAATGGAGAAAAGTGTATTTTCTTTTAGAGGGACCTGGAGGTGAATCTAACTCTGCTCCTTATTACCCAAGTGACTGTGAAGTTAGTTACAATCTCTAGGTCTCAGTATTCTCATCTGTAAATGAAGGGATGAGACTTTCTGGACATAAATCTGTGATCTTATAAGAAAGCTTATATACATGAATCATTTTCACTAATGGGAGCAAGTAAAGAGAGAGAGGAAAGGGCTCAGAGCAATCCCTTGAGGGACATTTCTTTTAAAGAAGAGTCTCCCTCTACAATATACTGGACAAGTTTATCAGTCATCCCATAATCTTAACTGGGCCCTCAGTCAGCAAGGCAAGCTTTTTATATATCCCAATCAATTTACTATGTCACTCACAGCAGCAGATATTCCAAACTTTGCTTCCCTCCTCAAGGCACCCATGGCACCCTAATCTTCTCAACTGAAGACCTTGCCTCATATATCACATACATCCTCATTGAGCTTGTTTCCTCCTCAAGATTAATATTTCTTTCCTTTTTTACATGTGTATTAACTTTTAAATACCGTTTCTTTATAATTGCGTTGGAAGAGAAAAATCAGGGGAAAAAAGTGAAAAACCATGAGAAAGGAAAAAACAGAAAAAAATGAACATAGAATATAGATGGCACATGAGGTAGATGGTGTTTTTTATCTAAAGTTTATTAGGATTGCCTTGGATCACTAGATCACTGAACCACTGAGAAGAGCAAGTTGATCATTGCACAATCTTCTATTACTGTATCGATGAATTCCTGGTTCTGCTTGTTTCGCTCAGCATTAGTTCATGTAAATCTTTCCAGGACTTTCTAAAATCAGCTTATTCATCATTTTTATAGAATAATGATATTCCATTACTTTCATATATCATGTTATTCAACCATTCCCAACTGATGGGCATTTACTCCTTTTCAATTCTTCAATTCAATTCCCAACCCATTCCATCGTGCTTCTATAATTTGTTTCCTCTACTAGTAACTAATATCAAAGTGAGTTTGTGACTCTGCACAGCCCTCCCTCTCTTAAATCCAACTCCCTTGCTTGCCATAGCATCACCCCAGTCTCATGGTCCTCTTCAAAAATGAAGAAACAACAAATTTAGTGAGGAGGAGGAGGAGTAGCTGCCCACTTGAAGACCCCACTGCCACTTGGGCAACACAGATTTCTTCTTTCCTTTTTTCTCTTTCTTTTCTCCTTCCTTTCTTCCTTCTTTCCTTCCTTTCTTCTGTTTTTTCTCTCCTTCCCTTCTCTCTGTTCATAGAATATCATACTTTTACCTCAGGATATTCTACCCAAAAGAATGTGATTTCTGAATGCTGAAACCTCCCAAGATATCTTGAAGCTTACTTGCTGGATTTTTTTCTTAAAGACCATGCCTTAAACCCATTGATTGGTCAACAATAGACTCTAGGGCAACCTCCACTAGGTCTTTGTTTGGGCCCTTATTAGTTCAGAGTGAAATAAAACATTTCTGTTTTGGTTAAAAACCCTGAGAATCATCCCTTCAGATGGTGTTTTATTTTTAATTAGGCAAAGAGATTATTCTCTGCCTCCTTTCTTATCTATCTTTAATCAGTGATTGAGCTATATCTCAACCAAACTGAACCCTGTTAAAGACCTTAGTTTAAAAGGCCAAGGTCTCTCACTTTATCCAGGGCCATCCCCAGTCCTCCTGATTTATTTCTTACACCAGATCCAGATAGCTCTGGAGGAGAAAATGAGGCTGGTGATTCTGGACAGCTCTCCTTATTTAAAACCAACTCACATGTCACGGCATCACCTCCTAGATGTCAAGATGTGTTCAAGAATGAAGAACAAACAACACTAATCTCCATTTTCTCTCTGTCTACCGGATACTTTTTGTTACCAACAAACATACCCATTTCTCTCTTAAAGAATACTCTTACTTACATGAACTAATGTTGAATGAAATGAGCAGGACCAAAAGATCTGATGGACGTGGCTCTCTTCAACAATGAGATAGACAAATCAGTTCCAATTGAACAGTAATGAACTGAACCAGCTACACCCAGTGAAAGAACTCTGGGAAATGAGTGTGAACCACTACATAGAATTCCTAATCCCTCTATGTTTTCCACCTGCATTTTTTATTTTCTTCACAGGCTAATTGTACACCATTTCAAAGTCCATTTTGTCTTGTACAGCAAAATAACTGTTAGGACATATATACATATATTGTATTTAATTTATACTTTAACATATTTAACATGTATTAGTCAACCTGCCATTTGGGGGAGGGTGGGGTGAAGGAGGGAAAAATTGGAACAAAAGGTTTTGCAACTATCAATGCTGAAAATTTACCCAGTCATATTGTAAATAAAAGCTATAAAAAGAAAAAAAAAAATATTCTTGACCAGCTCTGCTAGTTCTTACCCTGTCTCAATCCTCCCCTTCCTGGCTAAACCTGAAAGTTGTCTACAACTGGTGTTTCCACTTTCTTTCTTCTCTCCTTGGAAACTTCAGGAGTCTAAATTCCAATCTTATCATTCAATCCAAACTGTTCTCTCCAAAGTTGCCAAGGATCTCTTAACTGCAAAATCAAATGGCTTTCTCTCAATCCTCATTCTTTCAACCTCTCTGTAACCTTTAATACAACAGTATTCACCCTCTTCTTCTGGATACTTTTCCTCTCTAAATTTTCATGAAATTACTCTCTCCTAGTGTTCCTTCTAGCTAGTTGAACCACTTCTTGGTCTCCTTTGCTGGATTGTCCTCTGGGTCATGGGTTCTGTCCTGGACCCCCTCCTCCTCTATAGCTATCCCCATTGGTGATCTCACTGGCCACCCAAGGTTCAATGATCATCTCAGTGCCAAGAATTTTCAGATTTATCTTTTCAATCCTTACCTTCTCTCCTGACCTCCAATCTCATATCACCAACTTCTCACTAGGCATGTTGAACAATTAGATAATTCAAACTCAATATGACCCAAACAAAACTTGACATCTTTCTTCCCAAACTTTTTTCTTCCCACCTTTGCTAATATTGTCGAGCACTATTACAGTCACTTAGGCTCACAAACTAGATGCCATCCTCTCTATCTCTCACTCCCCATATTCAATCTGTTGCTAAACCTTGTCATTTCTAGCTCCATGAATCTCTTGTAGCAGACACCCCTTCTCTCTTCTGACAGTTCCCCACCCTAATACAGGCCCTCACCTCCTTCCTCAACTACTATAATAGGCTTTCCCTACCTCATGCTAACCCTTCTCCACTCAACATCCAAAGTGATTTTCCTAATGTTCAGTTGGGATCATGTTACCTCTTCCCTCAGTAAACTCCAGTGTCTCTCTATGAACTAGAGGAGCAAATATAACATCTTCTGTGTGACATTTAAAGCCCTTCACAAGTGAGCCTCTTCTCCCTTCTCAACTCTTCTCCCCTTCATGTACTCTGCAATTAAGAGATGCTGAGCTGAATGTTCCTCAAACAAGACATTATATCTCAACTGATATCTCTGCCTTAAACACTCCCCTTACCTTTGTCTCCTGTCTCTCTGTCCAGGGTCCAAACCCACCTCCTATGAAAGATCTTTCCCAGTCCTGCCCACTCCTAGTGCCTCCATTCATTCATTCAACAAACATCTATTAAGCACCTACTTTGTGTCAGGCACTGTATTAAATGCTGGAGATCCAAAAAGAGATTTTTAAAAAATTGGAGCTTGCAATCTAATGAGGGAGACAACTTGTAAATAACTATATTCAGGACACATAGGCAATAACTAAAAGAAGAAAATCAATTTTTAAGAATTGAGAGAAGTTAAGGAAGGCTTCCTGTAGAAGGTGAAGTTTTGGTTATGTCTTAAAGGAAACCAGAGAAATCAACAGTTGGAGCAGAGGAAGGAAAGCACTAGACACTGGAGACAGCATACAAAGTTGTGTGTATATGTCTTCCCAGTTAAAATGGCAACCCAGGGGCAGCTAGATGGTGCAGTGGATAAAGTACCAGTTCTGGACTCAGGAGGACTTGAGTTCAAATCTGGCTTTACTAGCTGTGTCGTCCTGGGTAAATCACTTAATCCCATTTGCCTCATCAAAAAAAGAAAAAGGAGTTCTTCCAAGGAGGATAGGAATGGGAATTTTCCCCTTTCTTGTATCCCCAGCAGTTAGCACAGTGCCAGGAACTTGATACTTGTTTAACAGATGCTTATTTGCTAACTGAAGATATCCCACTGAGGTAATAGTCCACTCATTTCTACTTTGGCTACATTTTCCCAATATTAATATTAATTCTGCTCTCTGGGTCCAAGCAGAATGCCTCTATTTTTACAATAGCCCTTCAAAGATAGTCTCAAGTCCTTGTTCTCGAAGGAAAATTTCCCCAGGTCCTTCCTTCCAACCCTTCTTGGCATAAAATTCACTCTTCTTCACCATCTTAGGCATCTTCCTCTAGTGCCTTTCCAGTTCCATCGATATATTTCCTAAAATATGGTCTTCAAAACTGAATACTATCATCTGGATCTGATCTGGTCTGGGCAGGGGATCATAAAACAGTCATCTCCCTGGTTCTGGACACTATGTAGCCTTCAGAAGGCAGCCTGGGAAAGTATTCATTTAAGCCACTGCCATATCTCATAGCTGAGTCATAAAAGAACTTCTGATTCAGTAGAAATTACAGATCATTCTGATCACATTTCTTTCATCTTGTATTTAAGAATTTAAACTTTTTTTAAACAAAGTATAAGATTTGACATTTTCCCCTATTAAATTTCATCAGACACTCCCCCAGAATACCTATAAATATCTTTTCAAATACTGACTTTGTCAACTAAGATGTGGATTATCCCAGTTGATGTCATTTGCAGAATATTAGAAGCATACCATGGATGCTTTGATGCAAGTCAGTAATAAAAAATATTCAACATCATAGAGCTAAATAAATTCCTGGAGCATTCCACTTGAGATTTCCTTCCAGGCTTTGTCTCACTTAAATCCATTCATTCATACGTCAAGATATCACCTTTCCAAGCTCACGTCAATCCATCAAAGACTCAACCTCTTTCATCTTAGGCAAGCTATGAGTCTATTTTTGCACTATACAAAGGGGTGGAGTCATAGTTTCGTAGCACGATAGAGCTAGGAGGAACCCCCAAAGGCCATTGACCCTAAGCTCTCATTTACAGTTCCAAGAAGCTGTAACATGCTCAGTACCCACGCCCAAGTAAACCATCTTAACAAGATGGGCTAAACCAAGATGAGGGTAAAATAAAAAGCCTCAAACCCTTTAATGAGTTTGAAAGATATGTACTCTAAGCATATGAAGACTTCTATAAACAGAACAGATGGCTGAGAACAATTTGTTCTAATGGCAGCTAAAGCAGATGGATTGGAGCACTTAGAGCCTGATCAAACAATAAAGAGGGCAGGGTCATCCACTGCATCCCAAACCATCACCGGTCATCTCTACTTTTGTCTTACCACTGAACTTTGATGACTAGAAGAAGGATGATTTTGTGTAACTCTGCCTCACTTAAATCCAATTCACACTACAATCAAAACCTCATCCTGTGATGTCATTGATCCTCTTTGAAAATGGAGATGAAAGCATTTCTGATAAAAGCCCCATTTCTAAAATATGTCAGCAACTGGCCCAAATTTATAAGAATACAAATAATTCCCTAATTGATAAATGGCCAAAGGATTTGATGATGAAATTTTCAGATAAAGAAATTAAAGCCATTTCTAGTCATATGAAAAAATTCTCTGAATCACTATTGATTAGAGAAATGCAAATTAAGAAAATTTGAGAGCACTTCATACCTCTCAGAGTGGCTAAAATGACAGGAAACGATAATGATAATTGTTAAAGGGAATGTAGAAAAAACTGGAACACTAATGCATTAATGGTAAAGTTGTGAATTGATCCAACCATTCTGGAGAGCAATTTGAAATTAAACCCAAAGGGCTATAAAATTGTGTATACACCCATCAGTGCCACTACTGGGTCTGTATTCCAAAAAAGTCATAAAAGAGAAAGGATCAACATGTGCAAAAATGTTTGGAGTAGCTCTTTTTGTAGGGGCAAGAAACTGGAAACTGAGTGGATGCCTATTAGTTGGGGAAAGGCTGAGTAAGATATATACCTGTATACCTACAGATGTAATGGAGTAGTGTTGTTCTATAAGAAATAAATAGGCTGATTTCAGAAAAACCTGTTTTTCTGAAGTTACATGAACTAATACTGAGTAAAGTGAACAGAACCAGGAGAACATGGTAACTAGATTATGTGATGGTCAACTGTGATGGACTTGGCTCTTCTTTCATTAATTACTTGGTAATTCAACAATTCCAATAGACTTGGGATGGAAAGTACCATCTATATGCAGAAAAAGAACTACAGAAACTGAATGTGGATCAAAGCATAGAATTTTCACCTTTTTTGTTGGTTTCCTTGTTGTTGTTTTTATTTCTTGTGGTTTTACTCCCTTTTGGTCTGATTTTTCTTGTACAACATGATAAATATGGAAATATGTTTAAAAGGATTGCACACACTTATATCAGATTACTTGCTGTCTTGGGCAGGGGAGACCAGAAAGAGGAACAAGGATTTGAAACATGAAGTCTTACAGAAATGAATGTTGAAAACCATCTTTAGTTTTCATTTATTATTGTTTATATATTATATTATATAGAATTTAATATATTATATTATGCTATATAATTAATAAACTAAATGTATTATTATTTGTATATTATTTTATTATAAATTATTATTGGAAAAATAAAATTGAGGGGATACTATTGAAAAATACTATTGAGGGGATAAAAGAATTATTTTTTAAAAGAAAAGAAAAGAAAGAAAATAAAGGCCAAACAACAACACCCAAGCAAAACACACCAACACATTGGTCATTGTCATTTTATACCTCTACTGAGAAGCAGGAAGCATGGTTCACCAAGGGATTTCTGAATTTATGATTGTTCACTTAATTACTTAGAATTCCAAAATCTTTTGATGTTGTTTTCTTTTCAATTAGTGCCATCACCTTATAAATTTTTCATCTGGTTTTCCTTTTATCAGGTCATACAAGTCTATGAGTATCTGAATTCTTCACTCACCATTTCTCAGAGTACAATAATATTCCATTATAGTCATATACTACAAATTGTCCAGCCATTCCCCAATTGATGGGCACCCCATTTAATTTTGTACAAAGGAATGAATGGAAGAAAAAAGCATTTGTTAAGCTTTTACTATGTGCCAGATTCAGCTGAGTGCTGGTGATTCAAGTACAAAAAGAAAAAAAAATATTATAACTGCCCTCAAAGGACTTCTGTTTCATGGAAGGAGACATCACAAATGGGATTCAGGTTACTAATAAATAAATAAATAAAAGGAGAAATGTTTTGGTCTAGAAAGTCTTGGAGTTAAGTAGACCATAAAGGAGTTAAGGAACAAGTAGTGACAAAATGTTGATTTGGTTGTTTTTCCTACTATCTTTGATCTCTCTGGGGTACATGCCAATTAGTGGTACCACTGAGTCAAATAATATGTACATATGTACAATTTTGTAACTTTTAGGTATATTTCAAAATTGTCAGAATAATTGGGCTAATTTCCTATTCCACCAGTTACACATCAGCTTGCCCATGTTCCCAAAACATTTCAATACTTATTTTCATCTCAGATGATCTTCACCAATACGGAAATTCAGCACTCCTGATAAAATTCTTTTAAGACTATGCCATCATTTGTATTCACCCTCAGGTATCTACCCTTGATTATGCTTGATATTTACCTTTGATCAAGTCTTGTAAAAAAGTAAGTAGATCCAAGAGTTCACTAAATATACACATTAGTCCCTTTAACAACGTCTTTTCTCCCTGATGGAAATTGTTTCTCCTAGTACTTTGGGAACAGAGTTCTTGAAAGTTTCACATTTTTCCCCAAATGATATCCCCTTACAAGATTAGGCCATGGACTTTATCATCTTTCCTTGAAATGTTCTGAAATCTACTCTGAAAAAAATCTATGTTTATATCAAACTGTAGCCAATTTTCTCTTTCTACTTTGTTAGAAATTCTAAGGTTTCTTCTCTCCTTCTTTTTCCACTAAACAAGGCTACAAAGTTTCTAACAGTTCCAAACCAGTTCTTCCTTCTTGGTGAAAACAAGACCAAAATAGTAGTTCCTTTTGTTGGTTTCTGCACTTTTTGAAGAATGAAACTATCATTAAACGAAATCAAGATTATACCAAAGATCTAGAAAATAGCACGTACCATTTGACTGGAATTTAAGGCCCTTCACAATTAGGTTACAACCTACCTTTCTAGCCATATTTCACACTATCCCTCATACCCTACTTTTCAATTAAGATATAAACAATCATTTTCCCAACTCTACTTCATCTTCTTTAATGTGTATAAGCTGGTTACTATTCCTGGAAGGTACTCCTTCCTCATTTCTATTTCCCAAAATTCTTATCTTTCTCCCAGGATCAGCTCAATGACTGTCTCCTCCAGGAAGCCTTTCCCCATTACACATACATACATACGTGCACATACGCACATACACACACATAGACACACACATACACACACACACACACACAGAGTTATTCATACTCTCTCCATCAAATGATTTTTAGTAGAACATAAATAAGTTCTTTGAGAATAGGGAATGGTTTGTACTTAACTCATTGCCTAACATATACTAGTTGTAATAAATGTTAACCAAACTCAGTGCACTTGCTTTTTGCTTGGCTCTTGAGGGCAGCATCCAGAATAGTGAGGGGAAATGGAGAGAGGAAGATTTCAACTCCAAATAAGGAAAAGCTTCCTCTTTATTAGAGCTGACCAAATACTATGTGGGGTGCCTCAGAAGCTTGCAAAATGAACATCATGCAGTTTACAACTCAAAGAATAATAAAGAGATCATATAATCCAGGAGTCTATGGGTAAATTGCAGGCATCTGTGAATACATAAGAAGGGGGGAAAGGTTCCATCTTTACTTTCAATCATCTCAAATTGAAATTTAGCATTTTCTTCAATCATAAATTCTTTTAAATCCACATGATTCTGAGAAGGGGCTCACAGGATTCACCAGGTTACCAGAGAGGCAACCAGAACATACATTAAACAAAAGTTAAGAGCTTCTGAACTAGAACAAACTTCTCAGCTTACAGCTAGAAAACTGAGATCTAGCTGAGTAGAGACTTGCACAAGCAGCAATAGAGTAAAGATTTCAAGTCAGATTCTCTGCCTTCAGATTTTTCCTCCTTCACTGCCTTCTTCTCTGCCTTCATCTCCCTCCATCACACTGCCCAAGTAACTTATGGTGGGTATTGTTAAAAAAAAAAAAAAAGGTGCAGTCCACAAGAGATACCATCTGATGTTCCTCCATCCATTTCTGAGATTTAAAGTTTCTAGGGAAGAACTCCAAAATTCTACATTTTTATAATGAAGATAATAAGAGATTGAGCATAAATTCAGGTTTTCTTTCTTTGGTGGGGCAGGACAGGAGCTAATGATAAAAGGTCTAATAAAGCCAGGGCTCTGGAAACAGAGGTGGTGCACTCCTGGAGGTGGAGGTGATAGTGCAGAAACCAAGGTAAGCTAAAGGAAGATCAATCAGGGTCAACCACCTGACTGAAAAAACAGCATCTTGAGTGGTCCTGATCCTGAAATAAAGCTCCAAGTTGTGAATTAAAGCTTAAAAAGTTTATTAAAACAAAGGAGAAAATGATTAGTATTTTTTAATTACTGTAGATCTAAAGATTTCCCCCCCCCAAAAAAAAGGAAAGACTAGCCCCAATAACAACTCAAAGAAATTTATTTATCATAAGGACTATATGTATATCTGAAAGAAATGAAGCAAGACATTAAGAAATTAAGTAAAAGTTCTGGAAGAAAGAACTAGATGGAGAATCAAAATCTTAGAAAAGAAAATAGTAAACCTTACAGGAAGCACAGAAAATACAGTAGGGTCTTAGAATCAGGAAGACATCTTCATGAGTTCACATCTAGTCTCAAGACTTTGCTGAGCAAGTCATTTCATCCTGTTTGCCTCACTTGTCTCATCTTTAAAATGAACTGGAGAAGGAAATGGTAAACCACGCTAGAAAATTTCAAATAGGGTGACAGAGAGTTGGACATGACTGAAAATGACCCAACAACAACAAATCTTTTAGAAATAACAGATTCCCTGAAAACTTCAATAAGAGTGCATGAGAAGAATGGACAAAGGGGTTGTGATGACTGCGTAAGCACCCTGGATACCTTAGAATCAGCCAGTGTCAAGATAAGCAAAAGTCCTTAGTCTTTATTCTTGGTCTTTAGAAGTAGGATTGAATTGGAGGAAGCAGAATCTCTGCAACCGTCCTTCTCCCTTGTCTACCTCCAAAGTGACTCTGACTAGTCTTACTCCACTCGCCTAGTCCCTTCTACAATCCTCTGTATACACCAATCATCAAGCCAGCACAGAATGGTAAGAAGGACCATTTTCCAAGCATATGCCCATAGAGTATTGTCCAATTGGTAGTTAGCCTTAAGTGCTCGACTGTCCTGACCTCAGTGCATTGACTCAAGAGTTCCAAGCCCATTACATCTCCCACTTTCTTTTGTTTTAGAACACAGGTGGTCACATCATCCCTGACTTCTCAGGGAGGTGAGAACCCCAAAAAGGAGATGATCATGCCCTCCCTGACATCTCAGGAAGGGAGATGAAAAGCATGAAAGGGAAGTGGGGATTGCTAGCAGGTTTCTGGGCTGAAGGGTCTTATTAGAAACAGGTATGCACAAACCCATCAGCATGGGAGGTATTACACAAGTATATAGCAATAACGCAGAGGCTATTAGTGGTGACTCTCCCCACAACCAGTGCAGACTCAATGTGGTGTAACAAACATGAATTATAAAAGTAGTGACATAACAAACAATATAAATCAACATGGTTTTGTAAAAGATTTTCAGAAGTCCTAGAAGGAGGGTATATAAACAACAGTCACACATACGCATTCTTCAACAGCCAAGAGATAGTCCAAAACCAATCTGTTGCCCATTACTTCATGTGTCAGGGAATCAATCCAATGATCCCCACAAGTTTCTGAAGTCCTGCAACAGTCTTTTCATGTGTTAGGGAATCCAATGATTCCAGCAGATTTTGAAGTCCTGCAACAGTCTTATCATTTCTCAGAAAATCCAATGATTCCTGAGGGTTTTTAACCCCTACAACAGTCTTATCATATCTCAGAGAATCCAATGATGGGTTTTGAAGTTCTACAACAGTCTTAACGTGCCTCAGAGAATCCAATGATTCCTGAGGGTTTTGAGGTCCTACAACTGTCTTATCGTGCCTCAGAGAATCCAATGATTCCTGAGGGTTTTGAGGTCCTACAACAGTCTTATCGTGCCTCAGAGAATCCAATGATTCCTGAGGGTTTTGAGGTCCTACAACTGTCTTATCGTGCCTCAGAGAATCCAATGATTCCTGAGGGTTTTGAGGTCCTACAACCGTCTTATCTTGCCTCAGAGAAGAATCCAGTGATTCCTGAGGGTTTTGAGGTCCTACAACAGTCTTATCGTGCCTCAGAGAATCCAATGATTCCTGAGGGTTTTGAGGTCCTACAACAGTCTTATCGTGCCTCAGAGAATTCAATGATTCCTGAGGGTTTTGAGGTCCTACAATAATCTTATCGTGTCTCAGAGAATCCAATGAATCCTGAGGGTTTTCAAGTCCAACAATTTTTGATGCCCATGAGTCAAACACCATAACTGACAGGCTCTTTCAGTGGTGGGCACAGTCAGCAACAGAATCACCTGATGTTTCTTGGATCTTCTCCTTCATTTCAAGGGTCTGCTCCGTCTCTCTTTGATGGACAAGGTGAATAGGGCTCGTTGGCACCCATATGATTCTTTCTCCATCTGTGAAAATACAAGCAAACCCTCTCCCCCAAGCAGTTAACGTATCTGGTCCCTTCCATTCACCACTTTCTGGGTCTCTCCACATCACCTGGGGAATTATCTAAAGATAGTGGAGCTGCTCACACTGGACACTGCCCTTCTGGTGGGTTATAAAACCTGTCTGCTAGAGCCAGTGCTTCTTTTTCAAAAATCAAGAAGTTAATAGTATAAAGAGCTAGATTTAGAAGTTCCCTAGGGTTACCTGCGGCTCCCCCTTTCTTTTGTTTTTGGAAGAGCATCTTAATGTCTCTGTTTCTCCTCTCTACTATTGCCTGTTCTTGAGGATTAAAAGGTATGCCAGTGGTGTGTAAAATCTTATACTGTGCACAAAAGTGTGCAAAATGTTTAGAAGTATATGCAGGTCCGTTTTTTTTATTGCTTGTAGCACACCCATAACTGCAAATGCTTGTATAAGGAATTCAGTGACCACTCAGGCTATCTCTTTTGCTGCTGGTATTGCAAAAGTGAATTCTGAAAAAGTATCTACCACAACGTGGATAAAAGACGGACGACCAAAAGATTTATAATGGGTCACATCCATTTGCCAAATTTCATTGGGTCTCAAACCACGAGGGTTCTTCCCTGGAGGCAATGTAGGAGTATGGAAAGGAAGGCAAGCCGTACAGGCTTTTACTGTGCTCCTAGCTTCCTCTCTTGTTATTCCAAATTGTAAGTGGAAAGCTCGAGCAGCCTAATGATATTTAGAATAAGATTCCTGGGCTTCTTGAAATAAAGGAGTATTGGCCAACATGGTTAAAAGGCTTTCTGCCTTTGAATTACCATGAAAAATAGGACCTGGAAGTCCAATATGAGAGTGCACATGCAAGATATTAATCTTACCTGGATGCTTTCTCACTTGTCCTTGAAGTTCCTTAAAGAGCTGATATATATTAGAAGCTACACATTTTATCTGGGCTGTGTCAATTCTTTATAACACACCTACTGAATAGGTTGAAAAAGATATTATATTTATATCTCCTGGATAATAAGTAAGAATTAGAATGATTGGATACAATTCATTCTCCTGAGTGGACTGAGAAGGAGTTCTGACTACTCTCTTTATAATTAAGTCATGAGAGTATACAGCACAAATATTATATTTGGATGCATCTATAAAGATAGTTGGTCCTTTAAGAGGAACTTTAGAAACCTTTTCTTCAAGAATCCATCGCCAATTATATAATAGTCTATTTATCTTTAATGGAAACCCGTGACCATGGCTAATAAAATTTGCCATTCTGGGATGGTTTCACAGCATTAGTGCTGTGCATTCGTATAATTTGTGCATTAGTATAAAAGGTGTATATCTTGTCAGGTCTTATCCCAGATAATTGTACTGCTTGCTTAATGGCCTTTAATAAAACTCTAGCCACAAGCACTGGGTAAGAAGTAAGGCTTTGTTATGGTTGTGCTGGGAGGTTCACCCACTCTATCACACTGTCTCCTTGATGAAGGACTGCTGTGGGTGCCTTTTGTGTAGCAAAAACTGATATTTCCAAGGGTTTTTGAGTGACTCTTCCAACCACATTGGATAAAGCCAGTTCAATTTCTCTCAAAGCCTCTTCAGCTTGTTTTGTAAGCTGGCGTGGTGAACTTAAAGCACTGTCTCCCCTTAAAATATCATATAACGGTTGCAACTGATAGGTAGTCAGGCCTAACACTGGTCGCATCCATTGGATATCTCCTATCAATTTCTGAAAATCATTTAAGGTGTTTAGCTTCTCTGTTCTTAAGGACAGTTTTGTAGTGTAAGCTCCTTAGGATATACGTCATATCCTAAATATTGAAAAGGAGCATGTCTTTGCATTTTTTCTGGAGCTACATACAATTTGTAATTCCTTAGTGTTTCTGTGGTCTTTTGTACACATGCTTCTAACATTTGTTCCTCAGGTGCACATCCCAATATATCATCCATGTAATGTAATAGCACAACTTTTGGAAATGCTTTTCTTACTGGAGTAAGAGCAGCAGCAACATACATTTGACATGTAGTAGGGCTGTTTTTTATTTCCTATGGCAAAACTGTCCATTCATATCTTTTATAAGGCTCAGCTAAGTTAACGCTGGGCACTGAAAAGGCAAATCTTTTCATATCCTCCTTATCTAGAGGGATAGAATAGAAACAATCCTTAATGTCTATAATCCAAAGAGGCCATTCTCTAGGCAATTGAGGAGGAGATGGAAGTCCAGGCTGAAGAGTTCTTATAGTTTCCATCTGTTCATTTACCTTTCTTAAATCAATCAACATCCTCCATTTTCCAGATTTCTTTCTTATAACAAATACTGGGAAATTCCAAGGACTTAAAGAACATTGTAAGTGTCCTTGGTAAAGTTGCTCCTGTATGATATCTAATAAGGCCTGAATTTTATCACTACCTAAGGGCCACTGTTCTATCCACACTGGTGTATCAGTTTTCCATTGGATAAGAACAGGTGAAAGTGTTGCCAGGCCTTCAACAGCAGCCCTGCCTAAAAAACCGAGGTACTCATTTCTAATCCTAATTGTTGTAAATGTCTCTTCCCCACAGATTGATGGGGAATTTTTCAACTATAAAAGGAGTAAAAACTCCTGTTTCACCTTCAAAAGTCTATCTCAAAGGGGTAACATTAACTTCAGCTGCTATTGATCCTCCTATGCCAGACATGTAGGTGTCTGCTTTAATCTTTGGCCAGTGACTGGGCCAGTTGGCACCTCTAATGACTGTACGATCTGCACCAGTGTCTACCAATCCTTCTAATGGTAGGCCATTTATATAGATAGTGAACATAGGTCCATCAGCTGTCACAGCTGCTGTCCAGTATATTCCTGGATTTTGTTGCTTGGAGTCAGAATCTGAGTGACTATCACCAGATTGCTTATGAGGATTCTGTATCAGTAAACCTGATGCTACTATTTCTCCCGGGTGATAAGTCACACATTGTCTACCTGTATTAGTGACTGGGATATTATCTAATTCCCCAGTTTTCCATATCAGTGTATGGATAGACACTGTTTTGTAAGTGCTCTCAGGAAGTGAAATGGTCAAGGCTACTGTGCCCAGAGGCAAGGGATCCATAGACTGGAGAGGAACAGATTTCACCTCTCCAGGGAGTATCTCAGTTGTCCCAGCTGCATACAACTCTATTCTTCCCAATTGTAATCCCTTTCCCCCATCAGATGGCTTCCTGGCTGATTGGTCATATCTGGGTACTGGACTTCTAGGTACTCTCTGGGTGTAGCATTGGCTGCTATCATGACTCAAGTATTTTTTGTCTTGGGCCCTGGGGCTGGGCTCCTCATCCTGTTTCCCTGAATCAGTCTACATTCTGATGCCCAATGGAAACCTCTGTTGCATTTTGGACATGGGGTATTGGTTCTTGTTCTTCCACCCTGTTTTCTCACTCTGTCTCTATGCCAACATTGAGCTTTCAGATGCCCTACTTTACCACATTGAAAGCATTGACAGGTCTCTCTGGAAGTCCCTTGCCAAAAAGGACCCTGTCTTCCCATGTTTGAATGTTGGGGAGTCTGCATCATAGCCTGGCTATAAAAGGTATTTGTGCCCACTGTAGCATAGCATCTTATGATCTCCTCTAAAGGAGCATCCTTGCGTAGTTCTAATATAATTCTTCTACAAACGTCACTAGCATTTCCTTTAACAAGTTGCTTTATCAATATGTCTGTTACTGTATTTTCACCATTAGTTTGTATAATAGCTGTCTGCAAATGTCCCACAAAGTCAGCAAAGGGTTCATTTGGCCCTTGTGCTATTTTTGTGAAGTCTTCACCCTTGTCGTATTTATTGGGGAGAGAAGTCCACACTTTGATAACAGCAGCAGCAGCAATTTGCTCATATGCTGCTAAGGGGTAATTAATCTGTACTGAAATTTCTGCATAAAAACCTACACCTGTTAGTAGATCACAGGTGATTAGAGGATTAACTCCACTATGACTATTTTGTTGGGCTTGT